>NC_056731.1:563898765-564091265 GCF_019279795.1 Protopterus annectens
TGATCCTACTTTCCAAGAATAGGGTGCCAAATTGAATGGTCTATTCAAGCACTGGGGCTACCCGAATGGGATGTTCAATGAGCTATTTACATGGGTATCTGAGAAAAAAATTAACTATGGGTGCCCTTTTATGGAATCCTCATTCATTACAGCATAACATATCAAAGGATAAGGATGACAATTTATCAAAAACTTTTGTAATTCAATTTATTAGGGATATTTATTCCCTCAAGCAACTAAATTAATAGCCATTGGAATAGAGTGTTGGCACCTTTGGATTGATCAGCCACTTGGGGCAACAACCCAGATCTGTCTACAAGAACAGTAAGAATGTAAAACCTCTTTTTGAAAGTAACAAAAAGTCATATGACATTATGATTAGGAATGTGGGGATGAAAAGTCACAGGGCTTGTAAGCAATGCAGGTATATTTTGCAGTACATATTTTTTTGCAATGGGCTATTTGAAATTGATAACAGTGTATGGGAACTACAATTATGAAAAAAGGGGAAGTCTGTATAGCCTTTTGTTTATCTTGTGCTACATTCTAAGTGAGCAAAACTACTGGACCTCTTAGAACCAGAATTTATTAGCATGTATATGCAAATTAAAATGCCCGCAATGCTAATGCCATTTTTTAATTTCTTCAAGTCTTTTGCATTTCTAATATCATAACAGGAATGCACCTCATTCCTAAGTCAAGCTATGATTAAAGTTCATGAAATTAGTATTGTTTCAATCTTTGAAGTCAGCCAGAAGTGCTCTTCACAGCACCTCAGTACAAAAGACACTGTAATCACTGCATGTAGAGATTTCAGTGATCAATGCTACTTTTGTCTTCTTTTCATCGACCACTATATCTGGTTTTCTCACATCTATCTTTTGAACTGTTGGTGATGGGTGATCCCACGTGATATAAACTTCATAATTTTTTATGATGCTTTGTGGCTCATGTTTCCAGTGTTATTCAGCCACTTCAGTACCATAATGTTTGCAAAATCCCCAGTGTAACAGTCTTGCCACATTATTATGCCATTCAGTATACAGTCCTTCTGCCATTAGTATGTCATAACCTGCAACGATGTGTGTCACTGTTTCCAATTCGGTTTTACAAAACCTACATTTGCCTGTTTCTCCTACATGTTCAATGGACTTTATAAACCAACGTGTACACAGCCCACTATCTTGGGCCGCCAATATTAACCTTTCATCTCTTGGTTTGAATTTGCCTCTCCTTAACCATTCCTGTGCTCATTCCTGATCAACATGAGGTTCTTCTAGAAGTTTTCTATACTTGCAGCTATATTTAAGAATTTTCAACATTTCTTGCTTTCTCATCTGGTCCTTCACCTTATATTCTTTCTTTTGTTTTTTTGGCACATTCAGTTGCTGCCCTATTTTTATCTACTTCTGGTTTGATTTCCATTCCTGCTTGACACCAATATGCATCTGCTAAATTAAGCAGAGAAGTCATCTTAGATTTATTCTCCTCAAGTTTCAAACTTTCAGTACATTTGGGTCTTGTGAGGTCAGCAGATATGTGTGGAGTCCCACGATTGCAGATCTATACATGTAATTAATTTCAAGGAGGCCCATCCCTCCTTCGGAGTGGGGAATATATAATCTTGGTATACACTGATTTTTATAAATTATTTGGTGAGCATGAAGCATCCTTCTTGTTTTCCTATCTAATCTATCCAGCATGT
Source organism: Protopterus annectens (assembly GCF_019279795.1). Classification (NCBI taxonomy): domain Eukaryota; kingdom Metazoa; phylum Chordata; order Ceratodontiformes; family Protopteridae; genus Protopterus; species Protopterus annectens. The sequence continues at coordinate 563,900,471 of NC_056731.1, forward strand.
TTGGGGGCCAGTCAGTCATTCCAAAGCTGCAGGTTAGGCCAGGAAGAGAAAATTGGTTTATAGCTTGGATTCTGTTCCCAGATGTCAATGCTGTTTTCAGAATTAATTTAAGTATTCTAAAGTATTCCTTAATAAGTTTTATTCACACTTGTTCATGTTTTACTGTTGATCCTTCATCAGTTCCCAAATATTTACACTCTACCTCTTCCTCAAGTTCTTTTATATCACATTCTTGTCCTAAACTGATGTTTTCCTGGTGCTGCAGTTGTCCTCCTTTAAAGGTTACTTTTGTGCACTTATCAATACCAAATGCTTTTTTTAATTTCTCTTAATCTTTTGGGTTTCTAATACCATGATGGGAATGGATCCCATTCTTAAGTGAAAGTATGATTAAAGTTCATGAAATTAGTATTGTTTCAATCTTTGACATCAGACAAAAGTGCTCTTTGCAGCACCCGCAATCTGCCCAGTAATGACTCCTTCTGCAATTCGTACAGGGTTACATGAATTGGTAACATATCTAAATACGATTGTGGATTCTTTTTTATATGACCCTTTGCTCCTACTACTATTGAACTGTCTGGGTATCATTCTTCCATATTGCTCTTATTTCTGCCTGCAGATCCTGATATTTTATGACTTTGTATCTCTCTGTATGCAAGACACTGTAGTCACCGGGTGTGGTGATTTCAATGATCAATGCAACTTTTGTCTTCTTTTCTTGGACCACTGAATCTGGTTTTCTAGCATCTAGCTTTTGAATTGTTGGTAATGGGTGATCCCATGTGATATAAACTTCATCACTTTCTATGATGCTTTGTGACTCATGTTTCCAGTGTTTTTCAGCCACTTCAATACCATAATGTTTGCACAATCCCCAGTGCAAACGTCTCGTCACATTATTATGCCTTTCAGTATAGAGTCCTTCTGCCATTAGTGTGTGCCAACCAACAATAAGGTATGTGACTGTTTCCAATTTGGTTTTACAAAACCTACATTTGTCTGTTTCTCCCACATGTTCAATGGACTTTGTAAACCAACGTGTATGTAGCCCACTATCTTGTGCTGCCAAATGCTCTGTATAAGCATTCCAATGTCTGTAAAGATTTTAGTAAGTCTGTCTTTACTATTTTAGAAAAAGTCCCAGTTTCTGTTAGGGGAGGGGACTGGGAGCTCTGACTAGAACATGCAGGGGTATCCCCAGATATTAGTTATTTTATTAGTATTAAACCTATTTTAAAAGCTAAGGCTATTATGTGAACACTTATTCTCTCTTATCTGAATTTTATGTACACATTTAATATTTGATTTTCTTTTTTGATCAATTTCTGTGGGTGTACTTTTTATGAATGACGTTTTATAAATGAATTTTTATGAATGAACTGGTGCTATTATTTAGGTGTGCGTCTTTAAGAAGTGGCTTAATCTTTGGAACCTTAAAATCTTTTTAAGTGAAGTAAGGAAGTGGCTACATTGTTTCTGAAGAAGTGAATAGAACGAATGTGCTTAAATCTTATTAAATTTTATTAGACTGTGGCATTCAGTGTGGCTTTTTATGTTTTTTGTTTTTTTCAATAAAATTATATAAAGCAATTAACGTAATAATGAATCTCATAATCAACCCAAAAGGGAAACTAGAACAAAGCAATTGTATTCTGAACTTTATACGGCATCACCTTCAAAGCATGAGCACCTTTTAATCATGTTTTCTTTGCAAGTCATGTGTAATGTTTGATGAAGACTTAGCTGGGTGCTAAATCTCTCTCTATCTCCTGCTTCATCTCTCTCACTATGTATACTTATCCATGCAACAATGACCCTTTTCCCAATGTTTCGACATGGGGCTTGGATGTCACTTCAGTGGTGACAATCATCTATGGCCAGTGTTCACACTGCCAGGTAAGAATAATAAAAGTACAAGAAAAATTATGGGATGAAAGAAAGAAAATGAATAAAAGGCATGACAGACATAAATGGGATAGATTGTGAGTTGTTCAGGGCGCAGGGCAGTGGTGTGGTTGAAGGAAATGTTCATTGCTGTTGTTATGGGCTGTGCAGGAAAGTGAGGGGTTAATTGGAAAAGCACAGGGTGTAGCGATGGAAGTATATTGCTTTGTTAAATCAGAAATGGTGGGAAAGGAGGCAACAACATGCAGATATCATGCTAGCAGTAACCATTAAATGTGATACCTGGTAGTGGGGAAAGACAGAGAACAGTGGGACAGGGGCAGACATTTCAAGTTCCAGGGACAGACATTGTAAGTACCAGAGACAGGGGAACAGGGTCAGATATTCCAAGTTCCAAGGTAAGTAGGTACTATGAGATGAGTGCTATCTTGCCCCAGGAGGAATTCCATAAATTGATGCAGGATTTACCAAAAAAGGTATAATTCTGGGTGTAATCTGAATGAAGACTGACAGTGGTGTTAAGTGTATCCAGGTGATAGAACTGTTAGCCAAAAGTGATCACTCCATTGTGCCAGAATGCAGGAAGATTAAAAATAAATGGCAAACATAATGGTAGAGGAATTTAAGGGACTTGATTACACTGAGGCATTGAATGGCTCAGGACTTCACTCAATGAGTTAACAAACTAAAGATATCGAGTATGCAGGTCTATGAAAAAGTGTCTAAGGAATACATAAAAAAGTGAAAAATGACTATGCCAGTGTGGCTACAGATGAGTGTGAATGTGAGACTTGTTAGTACAGAAGAAAATAAGGATACAAAACAAAAAATAACACAAAGGAGGTGAGGACAACAAAGGTGGTCCCTGATAGGAAGTTGGGTGAAGGGGTAAAGGTGGTGAACATTTTTTGTGCATATAGAAAACAAAAGAAAGAAGGGTGGGACAGACCTGGACAGGATGTGCAGAAATGAAATGGAGAACATGGAATACTTGGGGAAATTGGTAGTATTACATCAATAGTTTGGTTCAGTCTTCTCTTCAGGAAACAATGGGAGGGTGCTTTGTAGAGGGTGGGGTGGGGAAATCAGTGGACAGACACCAGGACAAAGAAGGAGGAGCTAGAGAAGGAACTTTCTTCCTTTAAGGAGGCTATATCAGAGCAGCCAAAGTAACCCTTCCTTGTAGCAGGTACTCAGTAAAGACATTGATATGTAACTAGCCTTCATGATATTATCACTGTCAATATCTTCTAGCAAGAAAACCACCATGTGATATGCACTGCTCATCTCTGCTATCCCTAATATTTAAAGGAACATTTCACATCATTCTACACTTACTTTTATCTATATACCATCTCATTTTAAAATGTCTGTCTTGATGAGCACCAACTCACTGAGAACCAGCCCTCAACACTAATTTGTACAGATGCTAATGTACCTTTCTAACAGATACTAACACCAAAACCTAAAAAAAAAGAAGTCTAAATCAACCTCTTCTGCAAGTGTAAAAGCCATGTTGCATCTCCTCATGTGGGTCTTTCACCGCCTGCACCTTATATATGCTAACTCTGAGACTGCATAATCATGGAAAAAGTGAAACAGTCTAAGCTCTGTAAATAAGACGTGTTTCCCTTAATATGCAATATCATTATCTTAGTAACTGTAGCACTGTTTATAAACATGACTCAAGATCAGAGGTATTCAATGAACAGCCCATCATCAAATGTTAGCATGTTACATAAAACACTGGACTTGTTTTTTTTTTTCTAGTTTTAAAATATATTTAATAAATATTGTATGTGACATTACGCTTTACTGTAAAATAATCATTTCTTAATGATATTTAGGTCTATACTAGCTATCTTAAGTGTTTCTTTTCATAGGCTCATAGGTTGATACTTGACTGCTGATCCAGAGGACCTAGTTGAGGCATTTGCTGGGATATATATGTATTTTTTGAACAGGTTCTATTTATGTTATGGTGGAAGTTGAGATCTGTTTACAAGGTGTTTTATAGTGCTATTTGTCTTGCAGATGTGTAGGAGATCACATAGGACTGGATCTTTTGAGGCATTGTAGCCTAGAGTTCATCTCTTAAGAGTCTTTCTGAATTTTCAGAATGATGCTGGATATTAGCGGAAACAAAAAAACATACAGAAACATTCATTTCCATAGAAAAGAAAAATCATCTGCCTTCCAGGCCCTCTTGCATGGATTCCTGGAGCAGAATTTTGCCAACTGATTGTTGAGAGCAGATCTTCTGGGGTGTTTCCAACAACTGAATCAGTTGTTGGAAGACCCCTAATTCAATTTCCATTAGTGAGGTCTGCCCTGGATCTTATCAGCTTGTCTACCACACAGTTTTTCTCAGATGGCATGTGAAATGTGTAGAGTGAGATATGAATAAATGCAGACAAGACTAAAGTGAAGGCAACTGATGGGTCATAAACTACTGTCCACCTCGGAGGGAGTTCAGATCAAACAAATGCAAGAATTCAAGTATCCGGGTTCACTGGTCCAGGAGAAGAAGGTGGCATCAAAAGCTGAAGACCATAGCAGGATTGGACAATCCACCACAGCATTTGCCTTGCTCAAGTGGTGTCTATGGAAGAGAACCAACATCTCTATCACAACTAAGATTTGCCTTTTCTGGGCACAGATTTTGCCAAGTCTCCTTTATGGAATGGAAATGTGGATCCTCCTCAAGCCAAAAGAAGAATGAGATTATTTTGAAAAGTTATATCCCAGGTTACCATGGCTAGTCTACAGAAAGAATAATATCTGGCTTTGCCTTCTTGTTTATTAACCACAACACTGTGGTGTTGCTTGTAAACAATTGAAGAGATTCCAGAGACCCAGATGTCTCAGACAGTTCAGAACATTTATAAGCACTAACACCTATTTTAAGTTTATTTGGTTTGGTCTGACAGTTCCAGTGGAAGCATTCCTGGAAGTGACATCCTCAGAATCATAAGCACATTCCAAACAGTGGGAAGTCACTTGAGACACAAATGATACAAAAAGAAGATTTCTACTCACAAGAGGAAACAAATGCCAAAATATTTCTCATACTCTCACAAAAAAAGTCAAGCATACATTTTTAACATGAGCTTGACAGCTGAGAGTTCTAAAATAAGTGCTGCAGAAGAATATACTTTTTCCCTAGATATATCTAAAGCCTTCTCATCCTTGTCAGAAGGGAACAGAGTAGTATTAAACATATGTTTGGCAGCTGCCCGGTCCACTAAAGCAATAACTATTGGGTCTGATCTGGGATGAATGTATAGGTGCTTAGGAGGCTGCTAGATTGATGGCCCTAGAGCCTTGTTAAGCCTAGTTATTCATGCCCTGACATTCCTGTTTATCAATGCCCACAGGCTAGAACAGCTTTGGTATATGCCTGTGCCTTAGGGCATCTACAAACTGCTCCTGTGCTTTAGTGCCACAGTTGACAAACCAGGGGTGAATTTGTGATTTCCCATACATTGGTCCAAATTGTATTTAAACAGGCTTAGGGAAGAGCTCTATTTCACAAGAATGGGATGTCTTTTCCAGAGAAGTGGGTCTAAGGAGGTCTTGCAACACATAACTGTCCCCCAAAATATTTTGTTTGTTACAGATGAGGTTTAGATTCCTAGATTGGGTAATTCTAGTGCTGCTTGTTTTGCAAATGTGTATCAGGTCCATCAGGGCTGGACTGCAGAATGTTGTCTAGGTTATCCATAGATTGTCCCTTAGTAGTCCATAGGAGAAAGAGTACAGGGGCAGCACTTTGAGGTGGTCTGCAAAAGATGTATTATTTGCACTCTTTATTCTTTTATTGAGGAATCTCTGTGGCCACTCCAGCTGTTGCAAATGCCTGATCAGGTACATGCCGACGACTGCACTTTACTTGATTATTGGTCTAAGGAGGGCTGAATATTTTGGACTGTGATGTCCTTAGATCTGGATGCCATGCACCAACTTATAAGCTGCACCATATAGAAGGATTTTCTCACTACCATGAACACATGGTGATCAAAGTTCAGGTTACTATCAACTTGAGTTCCCAAAATCCTTACTACTGGATCTACTCTTTGGGAAGTGTTAGCAGTGTTGTAATTTGCAGGGGTGGTCATCTTTCCAAAGGTTATGATTATGCATTTTTTTGCATTGAGTTTTAGGTCAGTGTTCTGGCACCAGTTATTTGTCTGTGTCAGAACTTCTTTGAAGATATCTACATATTTGCGGGATTAAGTGATTGCACCAAGCTTGCAATCAGCAACAAATTTGGTCAGCTAAAGCCCTACTATATTTGTCTTGACTTCAGAAAAGTATATTCTAAAAAGGAGAGGTCTCAGTACCAAGCCCTTTGGTACATCAATATCATGTGTCCTATCTGTGAACTATTTGACTATCCATTTCATGGTATATAGGGCTTTATGTCTAAATTTTTGAGTTTGTCTATACCCAAGTGAGGTATTGTGTAAAATGGATTTTCCAGGTCCAGGTAGGCAATATGTACCATTTTGCTCTCATCCATGATTCTAATGACCTTCTCAATGAAGCCCACTGAGTTTAGTAAGCATGACCTACCCTTGACAAAACCGAGTTGGGATGGGTACAGTGTTTGAAGATTTCCTGTGTCTTGGTTTATCAGGTCAACGATAACTCTTTCCATGGCCTTGTATATAAGACTTGTCAAAGTTACGGGTCTGTAGTTCCCTGGGTCTGTTGATGGTCTGCCTTTGTGAAGAGGGATGACAGTTGCAGTTCTCCATTCTCTAGGGGTGAAGCCTGTCTGGAGGCTGTGGTTGAAAAGCGATTCTAGTGGGCCTGACAGGTCACATTTTAACTATTTAGGAGGCATGCTGGGATCTTATCAGGACCACTGATGCAGTGTTTTTGACTCTGGAGAGTGCAGTGAGGACCTATTCTTTACTGATAGTTGGTGGAGGAATGGTAGAGGTATTTCCTGGGGGGAATGGGGGTGATGGGGGAGTGAAATTGCAGCTAAATCTATTCGCCAAAAAACTTACTATATCCCTCAGAAAAACATAAAAGGTTTAAACTTTATAAAGTCTATCTGTTTTCTTCAGACAATAGGCTGGAGGCCAGGTGAAATGCAGTCTTTGACAAAAAACATTCTCCATTGCAGACAATAGAGGTAGAAAAGGACTTGGTTCTGGAAATTCCATTTATAACTAATCATAATACGTCGTGGGGACTCTCACTGAAACAATCAATTTATTCCTGAAATAGTTTCAGAGAAATAGAAACCTTCAAAATTACAGGCCAAGGCCACAATCTCTCAACATTATTTGAATCAGAATTTTATGGAGATGACACACAATCTGTGTTTTCACAATCATTTTGAGATTATTACTCTTGACTATTCACAAAATAAAGAATCCCTTTAACTTTAACTTGAAACAAGTATACAGGAACAGTCAAGAGCTTGCACTAAACCCTGAGCTAAGCCCAATAAATTAATCTAGAGTAACTGAAACAGGAGTATATATATGTTTATGTTTTTGCTTTTTTTGACAGGAGAATCAGAAAAAACAGACTCATTGGCTGTAATGGCTGCCCTGGGATGGGCACAACTTTCTGGCTAGATTGAGTAGCATTCCTTATCCCTTCTCTCAGGACTGGTAAGAATGGCTGTCACTTGCCTGCCAAGCCCACTCCAACAGCCACAGGAAACAGGCCTAACCCCAGGTCCATGGTGGCTGTCTAGACTATACCAACAGGGCCTAAGGAAAAGATGAGTAGTCCAAGGAACCAGCTATACCATAGCAGAGTCATCCACCAAATGCTGAGGCATTTTACAAGTCTGCTATGGTGGCAATGGCTGTTTAAGAATGTGGAAGAAGGTGGAACTGAGGAACTGGTAGGTTGTTCTCTGGTTAAGCTAAAAAGGTGCCTGATTCCTGAGTAAGCCTTGGAGCAATAGTCAGTAAAACAGGTTAGTAGTAGAAAAGAAACTTTGGCTGCATTAAAACACAGTAAAGATACTTTAAATGCTTACCCAAACCATAAACATTGAAATCACATTAGTTTCTCCACAGGAAAGACAAACACAATTAAGTTTAGTAATTTTTTTATCACAAAAGTAAAAAAAGGAGCATTCCCGTTTAAAAGCGAACAAAATACATGGCAGTTAATACAAACATTTTTCCTAGCTAAAATATTTAAGTTTCACAGAAAAAGTAAACTGATTGTCCCAAAAGTAAAGTGGAAGTTTTTTTGCCCAGGTTGATCCTTGAAAACCCACCAAGAAGCACTCTCTTTGGCAGCAGGAAAGCTCTGAAGGGCTTTGCACCCAACTCTTTTAGTTAAGTCAACTTGAGCTGACTAGTAGTTTGGGAGCAAGAAAGATGCCCTAAAGGCTTTGGAAACTTGTGGGCTGTTGAATTCTTGACAAGATTCAACCCATAGAGCAAAGACTACTGTAGGAGTAATCAAATGAAGAACATTAAGAATTTCTTGAAGATAGCAAACTATAAACTGGCTGGATGCCACAACTGCAAATTTACATACAGATTTACTTATCAGGATTTAGTTTAAAGCTCAGAATGCCCAAAACTGTCAAAATGCTCTTAGTTCTACACATTTTCACTCATACATCTGCAACTGTTGAAACCTGTGCTCAGTCATCCACAGGTCTGTGTGTGTGTCTCTGTGCATGCATGTGTACATGTGTGTCTGCGGGCGTGCCCAACTTGATATTATTGTACGGGCAACAACAGAGAAATAAGTGCTATCCAGTTTGCTTTTACTTTTCTGATGTAAAAATACTTGAAAGAAATAGTCCCTTTTAGATTAAAAACATGTAGTACATGAAGAGTCGTGATCATGCATAGATATTCGGAAAAAGGCAAATCAGTTAAGAGGCACAGTGGTGTGAGACCTGATCTTAATAAATATTAAGCACCCCTTGAATCAGTTATTTAAGGTCACATCTAGTGCTACAGTATAAAATCTGCCAGTACAGACCAGTAAATAACAGCGATAGAATAAAAGATTTGGTTCTCCCTGTTGTCTGTACTGGTAAGGTGTCCCTTCCTCTTACAAACTTTGCAGCTATAAGAACAGGATGTGTGCTTGCCTGCATTTTCTCTGTAGGATGTGAACTCTGAAGGTGAAATGTATGCCACTATTTAGTGACTTCAGTCTTCCTAGATTTGTCTGAAAACAACAGATTTTATGAGAAAAAGAGCAAACAATAAGGCAAAAATCTAGCCATTCTGCAAAAAATAAAAGACAGTTTACAGGTATAGTAAAGTGAGTATAAATGTAAGGGACAGTGTTGCACTGTCATTCTGGTAGTGCTCACTTAGTGGCCGGGTGCTTTACGGCTGTGGAAGCCAGAAAAACACTTGAGTTTTTTTTTTTTAATGTAACTAGTGCTACATATAACAGATAAAGCTCCATGCAGTAGAAAAAATTATGTTTGGATTTCTGATCATAACCCTTAATTCTGTGTTCTTGACATGGCTGCCTAGATTCCTCTCTCAATCTTTGCTCTCTAAATGAATTTCCTGGCATCCATGTCTCAAACAGATAATCAGTGACCTGACTATAATTCTTTACTTCCAGCAGTATTATTAGTGCAGGTTAACCAAAGAGGCTCAGATCTTCACTTATATTGCATTGCAACTTTTCAGTCTTTAGTATTTTGACCAGCTCTCAAACTGTCCATATATTTGCTTTGTTACTTACTTCTTATAGATGTAGAAGATTTAAAAGGACTGTTCTCCCTAGACTTCTGCTCTTCCTTATGGGGTAGTCCTAGCTGCTCTAGTCTGCTACTATTGAAGACATGACAGAAGTATCTTCTTAGTGTAACACAACACTTTCATATGGAACTAGTATATTTTTGAACTTCTGTGCTTTTTTACTTTATGGATTCACCATTGCTGTCTTTAGAAGATAATCCATGATTTCTTTAGTACAATACTGATTGTCCTTTCTTGCACCATGTAGGATGTCATTTCATCTTCTCAGCCAACTAATTTAGTTTAGTTTGTTGAACTTGAACAAAAGAAGGATGGTGGATTCTCACTCTACCTTCTCTCTGCACTTGAGAGTCTTCATGGCTGCTTGTCATGGTAATATTTCTGCCTTTGTTGAGTATTGTTGCTGCCTCACAGAGCTTGGATTTAAAGTTTGGGTGTATTCTGCACAGCATTTACATGTCCTTCAAGAGTTCACATGGGTTTTGTGGCTGCACCAATTTCCTTTCACAAGCTAATGATGTGTCATTCTAATGGGCTTTCAAATGGCATGTATGTCTTATTGAGTATAAGAGTGCGTGTATCCTGCAATGAAACTCATCCAGAATATTTTATCTGCCTTGCAACTGCAGAGTGCCAGGATAGGCTCCAGTTGAACAATAATCCTGAAATGGAATAAGTGGAAAATGAAGGAATGACTGTCTTTACCTTGTCTTAATTATCTGGAATTAGTAAAGTTGTAAACAACTCTAACTTGTGTTTCTTCTACCCTCTAGTAACTGTGCTGAGGTTTTGTAATCAAGTATTCTTGTATTCAAAAGGTGCACCGTCAATGCCAAGATAAACTCCATCTCCTCCATGACCATGATGTGGTCTAAGCAGGTAATCAGGTAATGAACTGGAGTTCTTTATATAACTACACATGTTGTAAAAAAACACATCCAGTCCCCCTGAAATAAAGCAGAAATGAGGCTGACATGAGGACAAGAGTGCACACTAAAGTGCAAGTGAAAGGACAATGTGTAAGTAAGAACAGACTAAAAACACTCTATAGTCTCTCCTAATGAATGCATTACAACCAAGCCATAAAGAAGCAGTCTTGGCTGCAGACAAAATGCCTGGGTTAAATGACAGTATTAACATGTTTATTAAAGACACAAAGATTGTACTATGGCTTATTGTTTTATTTTCATAGTAATCTAAAACTGAATTGTTGATAGAACGTTTGTATATTATTTACTTCAATTATAAATACAATTAATATCTTTTAACTAGCTGGTGTCAGCTGCTGTGTCACATGTTACTTCTGCAGTATATATTCTGTGAAAGTTAATACAATGTATTAGTTCTGATGAAGTTCTAGGGATTAAGGAATGAAAGTGCGTAACTATCAATGCATTCTTGTTTGTGGCTTGGTTGTGTTATAGCCACTGTAAGTTGCTATGGTATGTTTTTAGACTTTGTAATATTGTATATTGTTTACATTGTTAATGATAAATGACTGCCTTGCTTTGGAGTAATTATAAACTAGGACAGACTGTACATTGATATATCTGGGGCAGATAATGATACTGTAACATGTCTATGCATAATAAATTGGGTAAAGTACGATAGGTTTTCTCATATAAGTGCATGCATGTATGTATATTTATTTATTGTACTGCTTGCTATGTTTTCCAATTTTTGCTCAAGCTCCAGAACTGACTGGAGGAATTTAAGATTACAGTTTATGGCATTCTAGGCCCTCAGTAATAACCTACTACAGTGAGTTTTATACTTCCTTTGAGAAAAGCAGGACAATGCATGTTTTATCTTTCTGCCCTGACAAGTTTGGTTTCTAGCATGAATGGATTCTTGTCTCTTCGTTTTTTTCTGCACATTTCACTGCACGTCAGGTTGAACAGTATTTACATGACTTGCTTATAGAACAACTGACAACTAATCAGCTCAAACTGTCAGGCGGTAGGATATGGAATTCATTAGCATACAGCAGAAGGATCACAACACTGTGAACAGTACACACTGCAGAACACCATCCTGTGGCAGCTAAAATAACTGACTGTCTCATAAGTCTGTGAGTGAGTAACTCACGTATTGCATAGTAAGCTCTTCAAGTCTGTTAGCTTACAACTTGCAGTATTTAGGTCCTTTTATGTTATCTTTAGAACAACATTCCAGAAATCATTTCATTTTATAGATGTGATTACATGGCCATTGCTATCATAATTAAGTGCTAAATGAATTTCAGTTTAGTTTGTAAGCTTTCATGTTTTTATTATTATGTTTTTCTTAGTGTATAAGCTTCACTGATTAAACAATCAACTATACCAATAAGTTCAAGTCTGTATCTACAAAAAAGGTCACAGGTGAAGAGATGCACAATATACTGCATGAAATTACAATACAAAGAATGACAACGTTACTCCAGCATGCTCCAGTATGCTTGCAACTAAAAATCAAGCATTTCACCAACAATAGACTTAAGCAGCCTTAAATGAATCTACAATCTTAGGTAATAACAACAGTTTCTGTTAATTTGTTGAGTAGGTTAATCACTGTGTTTGTAAACTATGATGTCTGCATTTGTTGCCCTCGACTTGATTGAATTTTCATTACTTTGCTTACAAATTTAAACGGAAATGTGGTCTCTTAATATATAGAGTAATTCTTCCTGGGCTTCCACGGAAAAAGGTTTTTGACTAAACCCAGCTGGACGAACCAGGTAAACAAAAGCATAATAAAAAATGAAAATAGAATTAAAAAGTTATCAAGCAATCCCTTATATAGATTTTCTGTCATTCAGACAACTTCCAATATGGCTGCACATTGAGTAATAACTTAATTTCAGCTCTCCCAGTGTGAAAACTGAAACTCAGAAGAGAGAGTTTGTCAACTGATATTTATAGGTTACATTTCAGTAACTGGCTAGAAAGTGCACTGCCTGGATGCCGGCAAGAAAGAAATTCAGGCAACCTGAAAGAAAGCTAAAAACAAAAGGTGGGGAAAAAAAACACTGAATGAGAAGAATTGTTCAACAAAAAGCAGTGTAAGCTCCAGCTTTGGTGCAAGACATGACTTCCAGTAACCTAGAAGAAAACATAAGTCAAATGTACTCAGAGCTGATTAAAATAAACAAAACATTGAAGGAGTATATCAAAAACGAAAGGCTGGAAAAATGGAGGAAGTTTTAAAAAGATATACAGATGAGGTGATAAAACTGCAAAAATCAGAGACCAAGATGAAGAAAAGGCTAGCTGAATATGAGACTGCTTAAGAAGAGATGTTTCAAAAAATAATAGAATTAGAGGACAGAGCACATAGGGAAAACCTGAGATTTTCTTCTGTACCAGAGAAGCTGGAAGGAGCAGACTATAATAATTTTGTGAAAGTACAAATAAGCAAATGGACTGGTATTCTACAGCAAGAGTTGTTAATTGAAAGGTCACATTGTGTGTTTCCTCCACACCTGGCCACGAGAAAGAAACCTACATCTTTAATAGTAAATATGCAATCCTACCTGTAGAAGGAGTTGACTCTGTCAAAACTGTGGCAGAAGGACAAAATACTAAAAGTGGGAGACAGTAGAATGTTTGTAGAAAATGATTACTTACTGCACACCAGGCAGAAGAGGAGTATATTTATTCTACTAATCTGGGAATGTTGAAAAGCAGGTATGAATTTCAAGCTGCTGTACCCAGTTATTTTCAGAATATTCTTTCCCGGATGGACAAAATCATTTTTTGATGCAGAGCATATTGAGGAGGAAATACAAAAGTTTGTCCAACAAAAAGTGAGTTATGAAACAGAAGAAGATTCAGCTTCTTATTCTTCTGGTAATAAACACACAGAGAGATTGTGCTAGTGAAGCTTCTTCCAGTGTTTAATGGAAAATGCTTGATAGACAGAATAAAGCACAAGAGCTGGCTGGAAGAACTGGGAGTACATTGGAAATGAAGCAGAGACTGGAAATGGGAGATGGAGGTCAACAGGAATAAAACTATCATCTTAGAAATTAACAAATAAATGTAGGGTTACAAAGCATTACTTATATTTGTGAAACATGACAGAACAAGAAAACCTGGTAATGTTGGACTTTTTGACTTTGTTAAATTTGTAAGGACTCTAAACCATATGTCCTACTTCATCCTATTAATGTTTGGAAAAACATTTAGAAGGGGGGAGGACAGAAAGAGTTAACTGTGACTAAAACACAATTTTGTTTCTAATAGTGTTTTTATAATGCATGATAAAATCTAAATGCTATAAAGTTTTCTGTTATTTTTGTGTGTAATGGGGATAGTAAAGTAAACAGGTGCTCCTGTTTTTTTTTCTTCTTCTTTCTTTTTTTCTTGTTCAATTCTGGTCAAAAGAGCAAGTTACAAGAAAAAATGATTTGCTTTTTTTCACTCTTGCATAGGGAATGACTGGATTAAGACCCTTGGCTAAGTATAGTTACAGATTTTAAGTCATTAAAAATAAATAAAAAAGAAGATTGTTTCAGAAATAAATGAGTGCTTCAAGAAGCAACTCTGTATCAGGTTCTCATGTCTCCATGGAGACAATCTGATAAAGAGCAATAATATCAGGAGACCAATTTCTTTTAATGGCTAAGAGATAATGTTTTCTGAAAGCATTCAAGTGTTTTCCCAATCTGGAAGAGTACTAAAGATCAGAAAAAAAATCAAACAGCAGTCGTTAGAACACAGGCTGTATCATGCATCTTAGTATATTAGGTTAACCCAAATTTGTGAGTGCGGCTGTCAGTCTGGAACAATTGTTCCTATTAGGTGGGTAACATTTTAATATTTGAAGATATGCATAGTTTTTTTTTGTGTTAGAATTAAGTTAATAGGTTTTAGTCGTGTATTGGTGGTATGTTTATTTTTTTTTTTTTTTTGTTTGTTTGTTTTTTGGTTTGAGGGCTTGCAATAAAACAAAAACCATTGTAAGATGTGACATAGGCTCAAATGTATATGACAAGGAACAACTGTATAAAAGATCAATCTGCCAAACATTAGTGTATGCATGCAACAAAAAAGCTGGTACACATAAAAGGTGGAAATAATAACTTTTTAACATAATGACACTTTCTTTATTATCTTCAAACATAAATGGTCTCACAGATATATATAAATATATATATATATATATATATATATATATATATATATATATATATATATATATATACAAAAAAGAAAGTGTAATGAACTATACAAAAATGTAAAGTGCAGATAGCTATGCTAAAATGTATGCAAATATTTGGCATGGAAGATATGAATTCAGTAGTAGGGGTTCAAAATTAACTATTTCAGATCACATGCCAATAGTAACCAAAATAAAAATGTGGGGTAATGAAATTAAAAAAATGAGACACTGGTGCTTTCCCACCTATCTGTTGAAAAGAGAGGAATTTAGGGAATTGGCAGTGGAAATTATTCAGGTGTTAAAGAAAATAAAAAAATTCTTATGAAAATATAGCTTGGGAATGGGATAAATTTAAAGTGGAGTTTAAAAATAAGGTATAAATGAAAGAAAGAGAGATATGGTTGAGAAGCAACAAGAATTATTTAGCAGGACTGACAAATGTTAAAGTATTGCAGAAGAGGAGCAACTGCAGTATGCCAAACAGAAAATAAGGGATTACCTCGATGATATGCATGAGATTAGAAAGATTGTTCTTAAGCAACTGTTTTTTGAGAATAACTCTGGGGCACAAAAACTTTTAGCAGAACAGCTCAGGCAACAGAAAGTAGAAAGGGTTGTCGCCAACTTAGACAGCATACAATAAGGATGATAACAAGAGATCCTGTAGATTTACTGGAAGTATTTTGAAAATTTTATGAAAGTTTGTATAAAGTAGAGAAATATGGAAAACAAGAAAAGGTACAAATGGAAATGTTTATGGAAGAATTAAATATGCCAGGTTAGAGGTAGGTGAGGCTCAATTACTAACAGTTATGTTAGTGGGAAGTAGAATGTAAGAGAATACCACTGTTGTTAGTAGGTCTTGATGCAGAGAAAGCATTTGACAGAGTAAACTGGGAGTTTATGAGCAGGGCAATGGACATATTTGCATTCCCTGATAAAATTATATGGTTAATTTGGATGATATATGAGGGATCAAAGGCAAAAATAAAAGTGGGTGGGATCCTCTCTGATAATTTTTGTCTGAGCAGAGGAACCAGACAGAGGTATCCTCTTTCCCCTTTGTAATCTGTATTATATTTAGAGCCACTAGCAATGAAAATAATGAACTCAGAAATTCAAGGCTGCAATTGGTATAGTAGTTAAGAAAAGCTGTTTCTATTTGCAGATGATATTATTTTATACCTGATAACACCAGAAAAGAACATTTCAGTGTTGTGGAACATTTTGAGACAGTTTCAAATCTTTTCAGCATTCAAAATGAATGAAGCTAAAACAAAGGTAATAGCTGTAAATTATGTACCCATACATGAATTGGTTCAGGAGTCAGAGCTGGATGTGGCAGAGTTAAAGATGTTAAGATTTGCACTGGGTGTGATGAGGGTAGACAGGATTAGGAATAAATATATTAGAGGGTCAGCCCAGGTTGGACTGTTTGGAGACAAAGCCAGAGAGGCAAGATTGTGTTGCTTTGACGTGCTGAGGAGGGATGCTGGATATATTGGGAAAATGATGCTAAGGATGAATCTGCCAGGTAAGAGGAAAAGAGGAAGGCCAAAGATAAGATTTATGCATGTGGTGAGAGAGGACATGCAGGTGGTTGGTGTGACAGAGTAAGATGCAGAAGACAGGAAGAAATGGAACAGATGATCCGATGTGGCAACCCCCTAATGGGAACAGCCGAAAGAAAAAGAAGACATGAATTGGTTCAGCAATATCCATATTTATGGGAACATGATAAAATAAAGCACTTAGGAGTATGGAATAAAAAGTATTCTAGTTTGGCAGGTAAGAATATGTGGGAAGTTACTAAACAAAACATAATATTAAAACTGAGAAATTGGAAGATCTTTTTTATGGATATGGATAGCAAGATACAAGCAGTTAAAAATGTTTTTAGTCCCTTTAGTTTTATACACAGGTCAATAATATTTTTATAAACCAGAGGAGAAGTTGTGGAAAACAATAAATAAAGAGATGAAGGATTTTACCTGGGATGGAGAGACGGCAAGAGTCAAGCGGGATAAGCTGGTTCTTCCAAAAGAACAAGGTTGTCTGGGATTACCCGATTTGAAGGGGTATTTCCGAGCTACAGAGTTAAAGCACCAATACATAGCACAAGCAGAAACCTGTAATTCAAAGTGGAAAAGGATGGTGACAAAACTGGGAGAAGCTGAGGAAACAAGGAGAGACTGGGATTTTGGAAGTAGATCCTTAAGAAGAATAACAACAGCCATACAGAATATTATATTCATAAAGTAACAGAATGTAGTCTAAGAACCAAGCCAACATGGGGATGGAGAAAGGAGATTCTTTGTCAGTGTGATGAGGAAGAAAGAGGTAACTGAGAATATATTTTCTGGGAGTGTAATGAGTTGGCAGACTTTAAAAATTCCTTGCAGACTACTCTATCAGAAATACTGGGTGAGGAAACTGGTATGACTACGAAAATGAGTTTTTAAACTATGATATAGAATTGGAATTACCTAGACATAGTAAGGGCTTGCTGAGTCTAATTATGGTAACTGCCAAAAAAGCAGTTTCTAGGAAATGGAAATCCAAGTCTAAACCAACTGTACAAGTAGTGAATATAGTAACCGAGATAAAACAACTGGAAACGGAAAAGGTTAGCAGCAAATTACATAGAAAAAATGGGAATTGTGGGAACAATACAAGCAGACAAAGAATGAGGTTTAACAGAAGGGAGGATTTTAAGGAGGTATGTAATGTTTGACTGAAAGTGACTGGATAGTTTATAAGTGATATATAACGTTTGCAAATAAAATTATGCCAAAGTGGTTTGTTTTCATTTATATAACTGTATAATTGTCTATGTCTTAATTTATAATTGAATAAAGATGTTTCTTGTTTAAAAAAATGCTTTATATACTTTGACTAACTTCCAGCGAAATAAATGGTATGCCAGCAAGAACAATCCAAATTATTTTAATCTCTCACAATATCTAAATGTAGCCATCAGTTTTACTCTCCAGATAAACATTATTACAATGTTCTTTATTAGAAAGTTTTATCTCTTTTTTATTTTTTCCCACTTTGTTTCCTAAAATGTAGTAGTGAGCCTATTTCCTACTTACCTGAGGACAGATCACTTAAAAAGAACAGTTTTCAGCCATAGGAGTTATGAAAATAACAAGGTCACCATACTTAGTAACAAGGTTAAACAACACATAATTCCACAAATAAGGGCTACATTTCATATCTTCTCACTTTCTTACATGTAAATAACTTTTCATCAGGTGTTCTCAGTGGAATAAACATAGAAAAATGCTCCCCAAATATTTTAAACTTAGTAAATGAAGTAAAAAATACAATTAAAGATTTGGTGAATTTGTAGTTTTTTACTAGTAGGCACAGACAAGCATAAACGTAGCTAGAATTTAAACAGGAATTATTTGATGTTTCTCATTCTGTTTTCAGACACTGTAAAATATAGCCCCTATATAGTAAACTTTAAAACTTTTGCTGCATATATAGTATACACTTTTATATATTTATACACACTGGAAACTACACCTCTATATCCCTAATTTGTGTATATCATGTGTTTTTATATCTTAATCTCATAGGTTTTAAATGGGAACATATGTTGCACATTTTTCTGTTTCCCCTACTCAGACTGCCATGTGCGATGTTTACATATGAAGCTTGCATTGTCTAACTACCTAAAGCAAAAGCATATAACACTTAAATAAGACTTAAACATGATTTAAGCACAGAATTTTGTAACATTTTATCTTCACATTTCCATATTTTTATGACTTACAAATTTGTTGCTCTTAGACTTGAATCTAGGTATTGTTAATACAAATGAGTTAGATACATTTTTAGTAGTTTGAACTGTTCCTTACTTCTGATTGACATTTAGACAGACATTAAAACTTGGAATTTCTTGTGTGCGCAAACCTGAAGAAGAGCTGCAAGTGATTTTTAGTTAAAAGGTTTGAGTACATTAATGTGGTAAAAAACATAATTTTATTTTATTATTATGCTTTTTGTTTTATAAGGATTCAATAAATAGAGATACAGAGATTTTTAGGAATGTTGAATAGCATGGTATATTAGGTTAGCTTGGATCCTTTTTATTACTTTTTTTAACAGAGGGAGTAGGGTTTGATTTTTACAACAGCTCCACTGATTTGTATTTACAGTGGAAACTTTGTCCCTCCCACTTCAACTGTTGTTTAAGTAATTGTTCTTAAATGTAATAACCATCAAGTCTTATGGATCACACGTCTGTGCTTACTGATAAAGAAAATGTGAATTCAACATATCCTGGATTGGATTTTTTTACTTGATTTCCTAAATTTAAAAGATCTGGGGGGTATTCATGCCATGTTTATTCCACTGAGATTACCTGGTGGAAAAGTTCTTACAGTGCTTTGTTTTCTGGGCTAAGTGGGTGACACTTGGATTACTGAAACTTTAAGGGACTCTCCGGATTTTTGTATTGTTGTTCTTTCTTATATTTACCTTTAGGGCATTTTTAATGGGTCACAGGTTTATATGACTCACTTGTCTCTAT
This sequence comes from Protopterus annectens, assembly GCF_019279795.1. NCBI lineage: Eukaryota > Metazoa > Chordata > Ceratodontiformes > Protopteridae > Protopterus > Protopterus annectens. Next base: position 563,919,788 of record NC_056731.1, read on the forward strand.
ATAATAGCAAGGTCCAGTTTACAAAAAAAAAAAAAAAACAATCCTACAGCCTATCTTCAAATTGCCTTCATAGTTTGTACTCCACACTTTTTCTGGGAGTGTCAGATTTCTAGTATCCAGACTTCTTCTGGGAGTGTCATAGTCTTAGTATTCAGACTCTTTCTAGGAGTGTCAGATTTCCAGTATCCAGACTCCTTCTGGGCGTGCCAGACTCCTAGTATTCAGACTCTTTCTGGGAGTGTCAGATTTCCAGTATGCAGACTCTTTCTGGAAGTGTCAGATTACCAGTATAAATGCTGTGAATATTATAGGTCCCCCTACTGATTCTTCCATTGTTTCCTTATCTTCTTTAATATCAATGGGCCATGCAGTTCTCCTGCACTTACCACATACTGTCAGTTAGCTAGATCCATATCTAGTTCATGAATCCCAGTCAATATTTATTGGCTTTTTTTTTAATCAAGTGCTTGCCTCTCATGCTTTTGGGCAATTAAGACTTCTGTCAGTCAACTAAGAGAGACTAACTGTGTTGATGTCACCAGGCAGCTCTTAAGGATATTTGCCCCCATATGTTCCCCATATCCCTTCAAAAGAATGCCACAATGTATTCCCCCTGCACCTGTGTTAAGCCACCAGCCAATGTCTTAATAATCTGGTTTCTGCCCTCCACCAAAGACTGGAGTTACTCCTTTTTAAAAGTGGACCTCAGATGTGGAACTACCAGGTGATTCCATAGGCATGAAAGTGCTTGAAGCAATCACTCAGAAGATGCAAGAGATTTTTCAATATTAATACATTGTGTTCCATTGCCAACTCAGATTTGTTTGAGCTCCCTTAATACCAGAACCACATTACTGGACATGCATACAGTCCTCCAGCTACAGCATGGATGCTGTTTGGTTCATAGGTAGTTGGGAGGCATACAGTCCAGGAGACCATTAATGAGCCTAGCCAAAGTTTCCAACTGCCCCAAAGCACTGTCCAGTTAAGTGACTTGCCCAAGGTAACAAAAAGCAAATAAAGGCTGAAAGAATCAAACCTTGCACCATGGGAAATAGCTGATTGCCAGCTCACTGCCATAATCCTTTTCACCAAATGTCAGACAGATGCATGCTAGTACCTGTTATCTATCTTCTGCTATCTGCCCCAGTCATGCACCGCCTACTTGTCTAGTGCCATATTGAGACTAAGCCCCTATCAACCACCATATGGGTGACCCAGTATTAAGCACTCTCTTTCATTTTACATGGGTGGCCTTTCAGTCACCCAGGCCAGGAAGTGAACCTGAGTCATGTGTATAAGAATCACAAATGTATCTGTCTGCATCACAAAGTCATAAAAACCTTGTTTCATTTTTATGTTATGTAATATATCCAATATTCCATTATGATTGGTGCTACCAAATGAGCAGCATACTCTTGGTAAATACAACCACTTTTCATACATAAGCATGCCAGATGTGCTTCAATGGTTTTCACTGCGGGTCAGTGGAAATGCAGTGACTTTTATTTTCCGAGCTGACAGTGCACTACAGTTTTTTTTTTCCTGATCAGTGAGTTGGTATATATAACTAAAGGGGTGTTGGGGCCAAGCCTCCCCATATGAGAAGTTACAAAAATAAATATAACCCCCCTTGCACGTTCATCCCAGGTTGAGGCTGTTTAAGGTCTGTATTGCAGTTTATCTATCTGGTTAACAGATGATGAATGAATGCATTAATAAATGCATACATACTGGAGCGGCCCTAGGTCAACTGGTGCCCTAGGCAAAATGGCTCCATGGCGCCCCCCCAACTCATTACCTGGTGCCCCCATCCTGGTCTACCTACACCAAATAAATACTGGAAAAGTGCCCCTGCTAGACCGGCGCCCTAGGCGGCCGCCTAGTTGGCCTATGCCTAAGGCCGGCCAATACATACATACATACAAAAGAAAGAAAGAGAAAAAACACATATTACAAAGAGAATAACATCAACAGGACTGTAGTATACCTCTCTAGTATCAATATTTTGAGCTTGCATACCTGTTGATCATCTGTGTAATTACCTATATTTTGTCAGCAAAACAGATGTTGTCAAAGATTACACTCAACAAATTTCAAGGAGTATCAGGAATGCACCCCCCCCCCATGGCTGAACTATGAATCTCCAATCTCCACAAAGCCAGTAATCTAAAATATAAAAAAATAATGCCTGAAACACAGAAGGATGAAAATTTAAACTTTAAGCACCTCCCAAAACTTATACATATATATATATATATATATATATATACATATATATATATATATATATATATATATATATATATAAAACATCTCAATAGTTGCACCAACTAGATGATATGAAGAATCTCCCAAAAGAAGTAAATCATTGTCAGTTCACACTTAGAAATTCAACTAGCAATTATTTTCAAGGGAAAATAATGAAACTTGGGGAATTTCATCTTGTGTAACTGTAGGGAGCCCCATCCCTATGTCAGGAGACCTCATCCCAACTCTATGGTCAAAAAAGTGAGGGAAAAATAAAAAAGTGAAATAAAAAAAAAACCTTGTGGGACACCCCAGACTGCTGTGGTATAATCTGGCATTGTTACAATCAACCACAATGAAAAACAATGAAAACAGAAAACAATCACAATCCTTTGTTTAACTAAGCAACCTGTGCCATAACTCTGCTATGAGTAATGGAAGAACAGAAAAATGTGATCTCTGTCATTATTTGACATACATGAGCACAGACATGTGTATATATATATATATATATATATATATATATATACATGAAGGAATCTCTCTCAATGAATGGGTTTGTGTGTGTGTGTGTGTGTGTGTGTGTGTGTGTGTGTGTGTGTATATATATATATATATATATATATATATATATATATATATATATATATGTGTATAAATATATAAACATATTATATGTTTATATTTATTTTTATTTTATTTTACATTTGTTGACTGGGATAGTCTGGCTGGATACTTGTCCATTTTCAGTGGAGGCCTTCGGGAGAAAAGCTCCATACGTACATACAGAAAAACTGTTACATTAATCAAGTTAAAGCACTGTTACAGATAAAATACATAGGATAAAAGTCATTCATTCTGTCATATATATAAATCTGATTTGTTATAGAGTAACAATTCGAGAGCAATGTAGGGTGACCTCTTTAGCACATGTTTATATTGCCAGAGTTAGTCAGGATTAGAGCAAGGACATAAAGTACTGTTTTAGATTTTTTTTGAATTGGGTTTAAATGGGTTCTGAAGTAAGCTCAGCAGGAAGTGAGTTCCATATTTTGCCAACAGAGCTGGCATATAGAGAGTCTCCAGATGATTTGTTGCTTTTGAGGGTTTGGACTAGTAGTTTGTTAGATGAGCGAAGTGTCTTGAAGTTGCTGTAAGGGGTGATAATTTTTGTAAGTATGGGTGTGTTTTCAGGTTGGTAGAGAATTTTATGTGCTACTATTAGCTGATTGTACTGAAATTGGAGAGGCAATTCTAGCCACCCTAGATTCTTTAGATTCAGACAGTAGTGTCTGAACACTATACATATATATATATATATATATATATATATATATATATATATATATATATATATTTATATGTATATTTATATTTATCGCTTTTCATGCCATTTGATCAAAACACAAAATACCAAAAAACAAAATACTGAAAATGGAATTTGCCCTCGCTCCACTGCTGTACAATCCCAGAGTTGATATATATAATTAGCAGAAGGTGTGGAGAGCGCAGCCTCTCACATGAGGGTTGCAGAGAGGCTTTCCCCCTTTATTAAATAGGTTCTAGATATTTTGTGTTTTCAAACAAATGGCATAGAACCATACATATATATGTGTATCATTATTAGTTGACAACACAAATGAATAACAAAACTGATCAACAACACAAATGTGTGACAAAACTGAGTAACACTGCACCACGAACTGAGTAACAGTACAAATGTGTGGCAAATAAAATGAGTAAATCACAAAACATTGACGGTTTCTCTCCCAGCTACAAAACCCAGGTCAATCAGACACACATTGCACTAAATCTAACCCATCCATGTGAGGGGCTTTGACCCTCACACCCCCCCCCAATGTTGGGGGCTTCACTTCACACCCCCCAACTATATAAACCAACTCTGAGATTGCACTACGGTAGGGAAAAGTGCAAAATCGTGGTGTTGGCCAATTGGTTACATAGCCTGTAAAAATTAGAATAAATTAGAGTAAAATATAGACCCATTTTATCTTAGCTTAGTTAATTTGTACTGTTTCAGTTTGTTGATATTGCATTTTCTGAATGTCAAGTTCCACTTTCTGTTTTAAAACTATTCCTTAATTTTAATTTATTTTCAATGTGACCAAATCAAAGAAAGCATCTTCCAACCACCACCACCACCACTAACAGTGCAAATAACATTCCTTTTTCTTTAAATTCTGTCCCCACTGCTTATATAAAAACTCAGCTACTTAAACCATGTTCCCCCTCTGCTAATAATCCCCCCTTTCTTAAACTTGCAGCTCACTCGATACATTACCTTGTGTCAATACTTATAAACAGGTCAATCCAAGAATCTACTGTCCCTGATATCTGGAAATCTTTGTACACCATACCATTACATAAAGGAGGTAACTTCGCAGATCCATCAAATTATAGACCCATAGCCATTCTCTCAGCTCTCTCTAAAATTCTAGAAAAATGCATACATGAAGAGCTTCTTAACTACCTACTTGACAAAAACCTTCTTATCCCCACTTAACATGGTTTCAGGCCAAACCATAGCACATCCACTGACCTTCTATTTTTTACACATACTGTCGCAAAGGCCAGAGAGACAAAAACCTACTAATGTATTTTCCTCGGCCTCTCAAAAGCATTTGACACCATATCTCACTCTAAACTCCTAACTAAAATAGCTGATCTCGGCCTTGCTTCCTCTGCTATTTTCTGGTTATTGAACTTCCTTTCAAATAGACAACAGTCTGTCAGATGGCTTTCCCCCTGCTCCACTTTCTTACCTATCCAGACAGGCATTTTCCAAGGCTCTGTTCTGGGACCTCTTCTTTTTACCATCTTCACAAACAACCTCCATTCTTTCTGTACCTCATCCACCTTGATACAATACACAGACAATACTACCCTTATCTCCTGCTCTGATGACATCTCACACCTCCACTCAATCACACAAAACACATTTTACAACATTGAACAATGGCTTACTGATAAGCAGCTCATCGTAAGCACCAAAAAAACAAACTCCTCCTTTTCCTCCCTAAGTCTCTCTCCCACCATAAAACCACCTTTTCCATCTCCTCACATGACAATGCCCTTATCAAAGCAGATTCTTACACCAAACGTCTGGGAATTATAATTGATTACCAATTGAAATGGGACCTTGACATGGAATACTGTATTAAAAAGACAAATTCCTTGCCTCTAACTCCAAACCCTCTCTGGCTCAGGCTTTCCTCCCACCTGGACTATTATACACCTCTCCTATACTCACATTTCTACAATCTACACTAATAACCAAACGGGAACAAATTTATAACAATATTTCTCATTTTGCCAGCAACCAACCATATCAATCCCATCACTGCCTTACTTTAAAACACCTTCAATGGCTTGAGTGCCCCCAGCTTCTTCTTCTTACCCATCTTCAGTTCACTTACCCCTTATTAAAAAAACTCTCAGCATGTCCTGCTCTCTCCTCTCTCATATCCCTCTGCACCCTCTCTCAAACCATATAAAGCTCAGATAAACACCTTCTTAAAATGTATACAGCCAACAAAACCATTGGTAATTGTCTATATAAAGGCACAGTATCACAGACCTGGAACAACCTCCCACCAAATATTCGCAACATCAATTGTACAACCCATTTCAAAGCTGAACTTAAAAATTCCTACATAATTCCAGTTCCTGGCCATGCTGGGACCCTACTTAATACCCTCTCCCTCCCTCCTCTCCATACCACTCATAACTCTTAATTAATCAGCCTTCCAAGACTTATATTCTCTGTAAATGTAACACTTTTCATCCTATTACCAATCTAGCCCTGATTACTGCTATACCATAATCTGCTAGCATGAACCCAATTTCTGTATCTTACTCAGCTTTTTATTTCTATATCAACTACTGCTATTGTAAATAGGTGCAATCTTAGTACTATGTAATTTATCTGTTATATATCTTTTTTTCTTGCCTATAATGTACAATATAACTTTAGTATTATTCTTGTTTCATTTGCTTGGCTGTTCTTTAATGTGCTATATTATATTTTCACTACTGGAATTTTTCTCCTCGGGTCTCCACTGAAAACAGGCCTTTGGCTCAGCTGGACCAACCTGGTTAACAAATGGCAAATAAATAAATAAATAAATAAAAAGAATGAGTGCCATTTCTCTAAGACTAATTCTAGTGGTGAGTACTGTCTTTGAGAGGTTTTGAGTATGTATTTACTTGTGCATGTGTGTGTGCTTGTAGTATGTGAAACTACACTGTTTTACCAGAGTCTTGTTTTTTTCTATATTTATCTGCTCTAGACCTTTTAACTTTTGATATGATTTATTTTTGCGTGTTTTATTTTGGGGGTCGGGTCAGTTACCTTAATGTGGGGACATCAGGCTGTGATTATCACCCTGTTCTGGACCTTATAGTGTACAGGTGATTTGGGTATAACAGGTGCTGGTCATAACCTAAGACAATAGTACATATTTGCTTTATGCTCTTTAAGCCAGTCACCCTCCCTTCATATACATTTGGATGACAGTGGTACAGGCTTGGCCTCTGTATCATGTGTCCCCTCATTGCACACAGTAAATTAAGTTTTTCTGAATGTGATTAATGCATAACCATACAGCATTATTCAGAATAAGTTTAGCTTGTTTATTTTTTTTTACCCAGAGTTTTATGCTTTTCTTTTTAATTAAGTTAGGGCATGCTTCAATTTTTTTTCAGATTTTCTCTCTAGCATTTCTTCTCTTTTGTAAATAGCTGGAGTGTTTCCTTTAGGAATTTGGTTACATGATAGAACTATATAGCAAGAAGAGCTTCCAAGTTGTGACCAGAAACAGGAAATTCTTAGTATCATTAGTGTTTTGGTAATTGGTAGTTAGACATTTTTTCATGGAGTTACTATGTCCAGGATTCAGTAAGGTCCAGTGATGTGTACACGTCTGTATATACATTATGAAACCTTTTTCCAGTTCAGCAACCACCCTAACATAGTGCTGCATGGTGGTCTAGCTCAAAGATGTGCAGTACCATGTAGGATGAAGCCCCAAAGCCATATTTAATGCTAACAAGGCATTTTGAGTGAGAGATGTATGCTAATTAGCCACGTGCTCTCTCCTCAAGAACTGCCTCCAGGAGGGTATCTACACAGTCAAGTGATTCAAGAAATCACAGCCATCCCCACCATGTTGTGGTATTTAATATGGCTAACAGGCTGTGTTCAATTACCTGGCACAACTGTGGTACAGGAATTGGGGGGAAGAGGGGGAGTCTCTAGACACCAGGGAAAATACATCAGAGAAGTGCCTTCATGGCACCAACAGCATAATGGGGATCAGGGTTGGAGGGAGATTAATCATCACAGCAAGTATTATAATGACACTAACAGCAGTATGAGGATTGGGGATGGGGACCATGGAATGGTAGACTGATCAGAGGTGGGCACAGGGTCTATGGTTTGTGTTTGTGTTTTGTGTACTGTGCATGTAGGGAGTGACGGGGGGGGGGGCTACTGTCCACACAAACAGCAGTTTACTACTGTGAGGTGCAGATCAGCAGCAATCTGCATGTTGAGGTAGTAAATGTAATTCCAAGCCATGCAAATTAGTGGATTAGTCATACTAAGGGGGTGGAATATTTGTCAGCTGGGAAGGAGATGGTCAACAGATCATGCTGCTTTGTCAGGGACGGTCTGCACCTCTCCCCATCTAGGCTTTTGAATATTAACTAAAACACTGTCTTCCCCATAAAGCATTTTTTAGGCGATGTAAAACTGAAAGTACTTCTGACATAGCAAATCAAAACCAAGAAAATCTAAAGGTATTACTGCTCAATGCTAGGAGTCTAAACAAAAAACTCCACTCTCTAGAAACTGTATTCACCCTAAAGAATGTTGATGCCTGTGCAGTCAATGAGACATGGTTTAAAGCCATGGAGAGCACACCGGCAGTGCAAGGTTATATTCCCTTCCACACATTTAGACCAGGTACTACACAGACAGGGACTAAAGGTGGAGGTGTATCTATTTGCATCAAAAATAAATATACCTCAAGGCTGGTCAAACAGGACAATGCCCTTCAGCTGCTTCATGTCTAAATTACCATAGACAAAATCCAGTATCACTTCCTTGCCAGCTTAAGGTCCCCCTGTATGACCCAGGAAACCCATACCATGTATTTGAAGTTATTAGAAACACTAACTTTCCAACCCAATACCATAATCATGGGCAACTTTAATTACCCCACTATTAAGTGGGAATCCTATAAGACACCAAATGTACAGGTACAGAGATTCCTAGATTTTGTAAATACAGACTCCCTGAACCATATAATCAATACACTGGGTCTATAACAGCAAATCGAAGGAGTGGAAACGCAAATATCGTTTCATTGACACATATGTGTCAAACTCACATGTAACCGATCGGCTAGATTACTGATCTTATTCCTAGGGAAAAAAAATCGGTTGGTCGTTGCTGTGAATTTGCCCTTTTTCCCACTGTAGTGCAATCTCAGAGTTAGTATATTTAGTAAGGGAGGGTGTGGGTGCTGAAGCCCCCCACTTTATAATGTTTGTACTGATGTGTTGTGTCTAGTCGGCCTACCATACCGTGATGTTGCCGTTCAGTTACCTGTGAGTTTGACACATATGTGTCAATGAAACGGTATTCGCATTTCAGTTCCTTCACTTTGCTAATATAGACCCAATACACTAACCAAGGGGGTGCAGCCATACTGGATCTGGTGCTCACTAATATGGGAGAGTGCTGCACACCCAATACTGTAATGTTTTCCCTGGTAGGGTCAGACCATAAAATGGTCTCCTTTGAAGTAAAAATAAAACGTGGACCCCCGGCAAAATCTGGAATATTCGGGAAGTGCTCTTAGGCTAATCTCCTGCTATTAAGTGATAACCTGGCAAAATTTCAAGCCCCAATAAACCCTGTGAACACTGCTGCCTGTGCAGAACTGTTCACAGAAACCCTGTACAAGCATGTTAATAGCATAGAGGCATCTGTACCCACCAGGAAGTAATAAAGAACTAACTCAAAAAACAAGCCACGCTGGGGGAATCACAAAATCAATAGGCTGTATAACAGAAGGAAGAAATTCATGGCAAAAATTAGGAGGTGCAGCACCCAGCAGGACAAATGCACTCTCATCAAACTAAACAAACATCTCAGAGGACATAAATCTACCAAAGCAAATATGAGTTGAATGTTGCCTTCCAGGCCGCAAGGACAACCACAAGGCTATGTCCGCAACCTTAAAGGCCAAATACAACTGTGTGCAGAGCTCATTGTAAATGTAGCCACCTGTACTCAGCCAGAAGGTATAGCAAACCTCCTGGCCAATAAATTCAGCTACAACGTTACCCCTCTCTCCTCCTTAACCTTCCCTCAGGAAATACCAGCAAATATAACTCCCCCCTGCTATCGCTAGGGAACAAGTCCTTAATGCTCTGTCTAAGGCCAAGAGCACTGCATCAGTGGACCCAGACAATATCCCATGATGCCTTCTAAATAGCATGAAACCTATGGAATTGCTATTTAACTGTAGCCTTCAAACAGGTTTTGTTCCTCATGAATGGGCAATAGTAACAGTCATCCCTCTGCATAAAGGTGGGCCATCTACAGACCTTGTAAACTACAGACACATACGTCTCACTAATCTTTTATGTAAAGCCATGAAAAGAATTACAGAAATGATCAATAGTGATACAGTAAACCTCCAGATACTGGACCCAACCCACTTTCATTTTGTCAAGAACAGATCATGCCTATTCAACCTGGTAGACTTCTTTGAGAAGGTCACCAAAGCAATGGATGAAGGCAAAATGGTTCACATTGCCTGCTTTGACCTGGGCAAGGCATTTGACACAATACCCCACTCAGGCATTGTTGACAAACTCAAATGGCTTTACTGACTGGATAGCCAACTGGCTCACAGATAGGACCCAGGAAGTTAGAATGGGGGAGTGCACCTCTACTAAGAGGCCAGTAAAAAGTGGAGTCCCTCGGGGATCAGTCCTTGGACTGCTCCTTTTTAGCATTTATTTCTCTGAAGTCAAGACCAATGTCAGTGGTCTCTGGCTGACTAAATTTGCAGATGGTTGCAAATTAGGAGCTGTCATTGAATCCCACACTGACACAAATGTTCTCCAGAAGGGGCTGTCACAGACTAACAACTGGTGTCAGACCCATGGACTAAAACTAAAAACCAGTTACAAGTGGCATCCCACAAGGCTCAGTCCTGGGACCTCTCTTGTTCGGTATATATTTCTCTGAGGTACAGGCCAACACAGAAGGACTGTGGCTGACCAAGTTCGCAGATGACTGCAAACTGGGCGCCATAATCGACTCTCCAGCTGACACAAGCATCCTCCAAAAGGGCTTCATAGAAACAGACAACTGGTGCCAGAGCCATGGCCTCAAGCTAAACGCCAAGAAGTGTATAGTCATCCCCTTTGGCAAAAACAAAGTGCCCACAAATTACCACATAGGTGGTAATCCATTAAGTACAGAAGAAGTAATTAGGGACCTGGAGACCCAAGTTGATAGCAATCTCTCATTTGACAACCACGTGGCCAAAGTGGTTAGAAAAACATTTTATATAGCCCACCTAATCATGAAGGGATTCACATCTAGATCAGGGGAGGTCATTGTGCCTCTTTACTCATCCCTCATCAGGCCCATAATTGAGTACAATGCCCCTTTTGGGATGTACCTTACCAGACACCTGCAGCAACTGGAAAGACCCCAAAAGTACCTCACAAAGAGGATCAAAGGGCTCAAACAGATGCCATATGCTGCCCGGTTAAAGAAACTCCAGCTCTACTCAGTGGCATACCGCCTGCTCAGAGGCGATCTGTGCCTGAAGTATAAAGCCATGTCCAACCCAAAATTAATGGACATGCTGCACCTCAGAAAATCCAAATCCCATCGAGCTACGCGCTCGAGAGACTTGAACCTCAGCACTGAAATAAATAGGACATGCTGGAGGGACAGATCCATAACCCAGAGGCTCCCTTCACTCTGGAATAAAATCCCAGTCCAGGTTAGGCAGAGTCCCTCGCTGACTCTCTTCAAGAGGAATCTTGATGAGTGGATGGGAGATCATAGGCTTACCCCGGGTATCACTTCTGTGTCACTGTTAGACAGAGGCACAGTATACTAACCTCGAAAAAGGGCATAGCAAAATTAATTTAAAATGGATGGCGAAAGCCAAACACACTCTGGTTAGGCTTATAAATGCCCTAGGGCAGATAGCCTAGTATGAACCTATGAACCTATGAACCTATACCAAGAAGTGCATAACAGTATCCTTTGGTAAGTTATCATATTGACAACACACCCCTTAGAGTTGACCTAACCATCAGGGACTTTGGGACACACACACATAGTAATCTAGCCTTTAACCATCATATGCCTACAGTAGTGAGGACATCATTCTATGTTGTGCAACTCATAAACAAAGGTATGGCATCTAAGTCCAATGAAATCATTGTCCAACTTTATTCAGCATTCATCAGACCTGTCATTGAGTACAATGCCCCCTTTGGTATGTACCTAACTAGGCATATCCAACAATTGGAATGTTCACAGAGGTTTCTCACTAAAAGAATACAGGGCATAAGTAATATGTCCTATACAGACCACCTCAAGGTCCTATCCCTGTATTCTGTCTCCTACAGGCTTTTGAGAGGAGATCTGTGCCTAGCATACAGGGTGTCAGACCCCACTCTGATGGACCTCCTGCATATCCACAAAACAAACAGTACCAGAGTTACCCATTCTAATGACTTAAACCTTGCCTGTGATATAAATAGGACCTACTGGAGAGACAGGTATGTATCACAGAGATTACCCTGTTTCTGGATCCAACTCCCTGGCCATGTGAAGCAGAGTTCCTCCTTAACCCAATTCAAGCGTAACTTGGATAATTCGATGGGGAACAGGAAATTCATCCCTGATTTGGCACCTCTGTCTCTAATGGATACAGGCAGCCTGTAAATGGCTTATCTTCCAAGCCTCTGCTTGTAAATGTTTCATCTCCCAAACCCCTGCTTTTCTTATCAAGGGTATCAGAACTTGTCAGAGATTTGGGATGCATGGCTAGGCTTAAAAAAGGCCCATATGGTTATTAGCCTAGTAAACATCTATGGACCTATGAACCTTCAATGAGGTCTTATCACATCACAGCTAACATCCTCTAAGTCACAAATTGGTACATTGTGGGGGCAGTGCCATTTAACAGGGTCGATATTAGAAGAACAAAGACACATTCTTTCGGATGCGTCCTGGTCGAACTTAAAAGGCTGACAATGCAAAATATTGAAGCGGCTGTTAAGCAAATTCTTTCCCTGGGAAAGAATTTGCTTGGCCGCTTTGGTACTTTGCCATTTTCAGCATTGTAGTGCGGTCTCAGAGTTGTTATATTTAAGTAGGGGTGTGGGGGGGTTAAGCCCTCCACTTAATGTAATGTTTGAAATTGTTATTTCTTTTTTTTTTTCTTTTTGTTGGAACAGTGATTATCCCTGTTCTGGCCCTTCGATATTGTAAGCTTTCACTTACATAATGTCGATTAATCACCATTCGCTTTTTTAAGCATTCGGTGATCTAATATAGACCCGTTTAACATGAGCTGCAGGGCTCTTGCTAGGTCCTTTAATGAATCCCTGGGGAAGAATAAGGAAAGGCTTGTCCTTCAAGATACATCCAGAAGTTTCGCTGAGTAAAAGTCTCAACTGTCCAGGTTTTCACAGACTGTCCAAATCTTTGCCTCATATTTTTGATCCATTCCTCATAAAATCTGTGGTTGTGTGGCAAATCATTGAGGACTGACATCATTAAATAACAAAAGATCGCTGAATTTCAGAAGTCATACATTTACGGACGTGCATGTCAGTGAAAAAATTGTTATTCTAACAGCTTTCTAAATTTATAGGAGCAATATTTCAAAATTGTCCCTTATTTTTGGCCTATTTTCTCCCATTATTTTTGGCTTTGTCCAGATTTCTTGAGTTAAGAGGTTGACATGTATGACTAAGAGACACACTGGTGACATATCTAATGAATATTGCAATACTTCTGATGCAAGAAAATTTGTTAATTTTTGCTTTTTTAATATGTTATATGTTATATGTTTATATGTTATAGACTGCTTTCAGATGTATACTTTTTGAGTTAATGGATAATAACTAATGTTTATCTTATCTAATCTGTGAACCTATCAATGAGTTAGGTTTATCTGTTATAATATTTTTCTTGTTTCATATTTTGCTATTATATATTTATGATTCAGGTTCATTTAAAGGAGAGCTTTTCTTTACAAAGTCCATTCAGGTTTTTTTTTACAGCTTTTCACATTTTTTATTGTGTTTTCTATGAAAAAGAATGGTAGGGAACTGTCCATGTTAATCACTGCTGTTAAGTCTAGGATTCATGGAATCTTAGGAATCATTAATTAGGAGTGAGGAGTATAACAGAGTGAGTTCTGTCCTATATTTCCAGAACCAGATAAACTGGAAATATTCTACATGGAACCCAGCTGGTTAGATATAGTTCCTTACCCTTTTATTTGTGTACTGTCCATCTCATCTCATGCTCTCAAAGTAGCATGCTGTCCTTCATAGGGAGCCACTACATGAGGGAAAGTAACATGCCACTAACACTGTTTGACATCCACTACCATACAAGTTATATCTAATTTTCTTGACATATTTTAATTAGTCTGTGTAGAGTTTTATTTGGACATCACAGTGCAATGGCAGATTTGTTAGAAAATAAATTATTTTGAAAGTTGAAAACAAGAACAGAGTCACCAATCCAGTGTATCTGACAGATGAGCATCTCTGCCACATTAATGGTGACACTGGTGTCACTGATGTGGTCTTTGGAAATGTGAGGAAATGTATGGAGTTCTTGAATATCATACAGTTCAGAAAGAGTCGGAATGCAAAGCGACCTGTGAGGAAAAGCAGGTGGAAGTCAAGGAACAGAGCAGAGGTGGATATTTTGTCCTTCCTCCCATGCACATAATAATGTTCAAAATAGTTGCATATGTAAGCAGCTTTAGAACAAATGCTTCCAGGAAGCTCTTTGTAAACCAAAGGAATTCCATCCATTGTCAAAATTGCCAAGCTAATAATTTGCAGTACTGAGACTTGAACGTCTGCATTACTGTTATATTGTGCAAACAAAATGCATTTCTGAACATGTCACCAATTAACATGTCACCAATTATTTTGGAACAAATGGAAAAAATATACAGTGAGGGATGCTGATGTGAAATTCATTCACAAACATTTAGATGCTGCAGGCTCAAAGTCACATATGATGTGACAAGATGAAGGTGCATAAAAACACTTGGCAAACAGCTCAATAATTGCATTGCACATTACATTCCAGCACTGCAAGAACCTGACTGACAGCAGTCAAATAAAAAGAAAATGTTTGCACTTCCCGAACATATTCATAGACATGGATAGAATACCATTGCTGTAGAACTCACCCATTCATCAGATATGTTTCATTTAACAACCAAATTTTGTACATGGATAAGCCCCTTATGTTTTCCTTGGTGGGCAAAACCAAAATATTAATTAAAGACCTGTCATCCATACTACAGTGGTACATGAAACAGCCAATATACACTGTTATATACAGTGGACTATGCTGTAGTCATACTCAATCAATCTGAACATGTGTGTTTATTTTAGCAACAGTACAGATAATGTTGATAATGTGTGTCAGGTTTAGAGACCTGAAGCTAATCACTCCTATTACTTGTTTTCAGTCATCAGCACAGTATTTATTTGTGTCTTTTGGCTTTTCCCGGTTAGGGGTCACCACAGCGTAACTCTGGTCCGCTAATGATTGGCAGTAGATTTTTACGTACTGGCTTGCCGGGCCTAACGCACAACCTTCAATGAAGGAATGCCCATTCACGCATGTCGCTACACAGAAGACGCTCTAACTGAGAATCGAATGGGCAACGTCTAACTGTGAGGCGACAAAGCTACCGCAGCACCACCACCAGCAAGCACAGTATAAACATATTATTTGATTATGGAAAGGAACTTCCTTTTCCCACATGTCCACCTGCAGTAGTTACTACAGCATTAAATGTAATATAGTATGAAAAGTTATTCATAGGCTTTGAATCAAATTCATTTAATTTCTGGCATCTGATTTATTATATTTGTTTATGGAATATAAAGAGATTTACTCATACTGTTTAAAGTGTGTTCTGCTTATTGCTGCAAATTATTTTACCTTGTAAAGGCATTCTGAGAATTCATGCTATCCTTCTCAATTGCTTGCACAAATGATATACAGTGATAAATGTTTTGACTGTATTTGTTTTCATCTGATTAAGTTTTTTGTGAAATTAAGACTTCCTTGTGGAACATTTAATTAGACATGTTTAGGACACTCTGTTTGGTTCAGAATTATTATAGCATTACTGATGGTAGCCCTTGATAACTGCACGCAGTTACTGAAAATATATAATACTAATTTCCATATGCTAATGTCTCATGTTTAAAACAACAAAATTAAACTGCTATATAAACAAAAAATAGAGTAAGGAACAGTTCACATTCAAGCATTTTCTTGTGATTTACAGTGACCGTACTGCATCAGAATACAACCATGACTTGTCTATTAAATTATATGAAAAACACATTAGCACTGAATGCCATTCTTTTATTCATCTTATGCTATCTTATTTCATCCAAATGCCATTGGGAAGCATGATGGGCTTGATATGTAAATAACTGTTATCACATTCACAACCATCTATATACATTCCAATACAGCCTCACACATGTGCATGGACACACACACACACACACACACACACACACACATTCATCTAGAGATCATCTTTGTCTTATTGTGAGTAGCATGGAAAAGTTAAATCCAGAGGACTGTCATGCATGTGGTTTGCTTTTGAAATTTTATTTATTTATTTAATTATTTATTAACATTTGTTGACTGGGAAAGTCCACTGGGTGCGAGACCCATTTTTAGTGGAGGCCCGGGGAGAAAAGCTCCACAAAGCATTTTCGTGATAACAAAGATTAAAATGTATTACATCTTAAAGACACAGAAGTAAGTGTATGTAAAAATACAATTTACAGGATTTACATTATTCTATACAAGATGCAAGAAAGCATATTTCAAAATGCAATTTGCAGGAATTTACATTATTCTACAGTAGAAAAGTATGGGTTTTGAAACAGCACTTTCTTATGTAAGGAGTATAGTATACTGTATAGTGGGTTGTAAGGAGTATAGTATACTGTATAGTGGGTTGTAAGGAGTATAGTATACTGTATAGTGGGTTGTAAGGAGTATAGTATACTGTATAGTGGGTTGTAAGGAGTATAGTATAGTATACTGTATAGTGGGATGTAAGGAGTATAGTATACTGTATAGTGGGTTGTAAGGAGTATAATATACTGTATAGTGGGTTGTAAGGAGTATAGTATACTGTATAGTGGGTTGTAAGGAGTATAGCATACTGTATAGTGGGTTGTAAGCAGTATAGTATACTGTATAGTGGGTTGTAAGGAGTATAGTATACTGTATAGTGGGTTGTAAGGAGTATAGTATAGTATACTGTATAGTGGGTTGTAAGGAGTATATTATACTGTATAGTGGGTTGTAAGGAGTATAGTATACTGTATAGTGGGTTGTAAGGAGTATAGTATACTGTATAGTGGGTTGTAAGGAGTATAGTATACTGTATAGTGGGTTGTAAGGAGTATAGTATACTGTATAGTGGGTTGTAAGGAGTATAGTATACTGTATAGTGGGTTGTAAGGAGTATAGTATACTGTATAGTGGGTTGTAAGGAGTATAGTATACTGTATAGTGGATTGCCAGTAGTTGTTGTGATATGCCAACCCAGTATTTTGTAGGATGTGCTTTTTTTTAAGGAAGTTTACTGCTGAGGCAGGTGCAGGATGGATTGTTTAGATAATGTGTTTTTAGAGCCATTTTAAAGGTTTTTGGGTGGTCAGTTAGGGTAATTTCAGATGGTAGGTTATTCCATAGTTTGGCAATAGTGTGGGAGAAAAGACATTGTCCAGCTCTTTTGTTGGGATTTGTTACCATAAGCAAGAGTTTATAGGAAGATCTTACAGTTCTTGTAAGGATGTAAGTTTGTAGGATTGTGTTGAGGGCTGGGCATTCATTAGGCTTAGTTGGGTGTATTTTAGATAGTGGGAAAATTCTAGCCATTTTAGTTCAGTTATTGCTTGACAGTGATGAGAACGGTGTGGTTTTCCGGAGGTGAATTTGGCAATTTTATTGTGGCAGGATTGTAGTTTATTACTAAGGGTTGTATGATGACTTGTAAAAATGGCACTACCATAAAGAAGGGAAGGGATGAGTAAGGTATTGGCTAGTTTTATTTTGGTATATTTATCCATGTAGAGCTTGTGGCGATATAGTTTGCGTAGTCTGAAATGAGTTTTCTTTATTGCATTCAGGATATGAGGTTCATAAGTGAGTTTGTTATCTATTGTTAAACCTAGTAGTTTGGCTGTATTAACTAGTTCTATTTCTGTGCTGTCTTTCGCAAGGATTTTGAAGTCAGTGTCTGGTGATTTTGTTGAGAAAAGTAAAAGGTTTTTTTTTTTTGAGGTTTAGCATAAGTTGTGCATTAATAAGCCATGATTCAATAGAGGTAAAGGCCTGCTGTGTAGCTGTGACAAGATCTGAGAAGTTTTTGGAGGTGGATATCAGAGTTGAATCATCAGCATATTAGATGAGATTCTGGATTGGGGGGATTTATGCAGGTCATTGATGAAAATGTTGAACATTAGTGGACCTAGAATGGATCCTTGTGGCACTCCTACATTGTTAGGTCGGTAGCCAGATTGTACATTTAGCCACTTTACTGCTTGTTCCCTGTTCTGTAAGTAAGATGAGAACCAGTTTAGGGACCTTGGGGAGCAGCCTAGTCTTGATAGTTGAATTAGTAGCTTAGTATGAGCGACTGTATTGAAAGTCTTAGCTACATCCAGTAGGATTACAGAGGTAGGATACCCTGCATCTAAGGCTTTGATGATGGTGTCAGTGAAAGAGAGAAGGGCAGTGATAGTGCTATGCCCTGGATGGAAACCGTATTGGGTGGGGGATAGATGAGCATTACATTAGAGGAGGATAAGTCGTTGTGAGTGAACACATTTTGCCAGGATTTTTGATAGTGGGGAGCGTATGGAGATCGGGTGGTAGTTGAAAAGATCCTGAGAGTTTCCTCCTTTGTGTAGTGGGGTAATGATAGATTTCTTCCGTAGAAGAGGATCATAGGATTCGGAGAGACAGCGATTTATGATGATTGTAACTGGGCATGGTATTGCGGTAGCTGCCAGTTGCAGACATTCTGGGGGAAGATTATCTGCAGATAGTGAGCAAGGTTTAAGCTGTTTTAAGAGTTTCATGATTAGGAAGGTGGGTACAGGTTGGATAGTGAAGGAGTTGGTTAGTTGAGTATTAGTGTAGTCTGCAAGGGAGAGGGTGTGTTCTGCAGGTTGGGGAAGGTGTGGGGTTGGGGTAGATGGGCAGTCTTTGAGGAGTTTTTGAATGGTAAAAATGAAATGGTTGTTAAAATCTTGGGAGATTTGTTGTGGTGTTTTTTCAGGTGCTGGAGATGGGTTTTGGATGGTGCCTGGGTAAAGAAGAGAGGAGACAGATTCCCAGAATTTTTTGGGATTGTTGCATGAGATAGATAGCTTAGTGGAAAAATAATCTTTTTTATCCTGTAACACAAGCTTTTTTTATTTGTTACAGAGTTGTTTGTAGTGCAGTTCATTTTGTTTTGTTCTATCTTTCAGCCATGCTTTCCATACTTTGTTTCTAAGAACAATATTTTGTTTAGTTTGTTTTGTTAATCATGGGGCATGATTAGTTTGGGTTCTTTTAGTATGTATTGGAGCTTGGGTATTGAGAGCATCTAGAAAGAGTTTGTTGAAATAGTTAACAACTTTGTCTAAGGGGAGTATTTTTAAGAGTTTCAATTTTAGCAGTTTTGGATACTCATAAACTTATTTAGATCAAAGTGGGCAAGGTTCCTTGATGTTTTATATGAGTTTGTTTTGATGGTATGAGGGTGGGTCCTATAAGTATATGCTAGGAGTGGTCACTGTCATTGTTTTGACTATATTTTCTAAGAGTGGCCAGTGCTGTTAGCTCAAATTCTTATGATGGGTCTGTACATCCACCTGGGCTAAGAAGTAATTACGACTATAACTATTAATATAAATACTAATTCTGTTCATATTAGCATTTTATGTTAAATCCTAGAAAGAGGATACCAGTCAGATGCTGAATAGAAAAAGAAAAACTGGACACTGCTTGTTAATTTTATGTAGCCTCATGCATAGAGCTGCTGTCATGTTAGACACTTTCTGTCCACTGTTATTATTAATTCAGATTTTTTTTAATCTCTTGGGTAGGATATGATATTTTGCAGATCTTCAGAGCAGCAAACACAAATAGTTTTACAATAAAATATTGCATCCTTTGATGATCAGTGTAAGTGCTCAACCATCGACTAATAAAGATGTTTGGAAAAACACCTTTGTTCACCGTTTTCATCTGTAGAAGAGGATTCACTGCTAAAGAGTAAACTAAACATCTCCAGCTATTCCTTTGCGACATTATATATATATGATAACAGAAACTCTGTAGTACAAAAAGTACAACAATGATTATAATATAGACTGAAATGAACTGCAAATGATGATATAGATAAGCTGCAATGAGAATGGATTAAAAAAACAGTGAAAAATGTCTGCTGAAGGCAGTAGAAGTAAGCTGCCCAGTAGGATCACTTTAATGGAGGTGCTAAAGAAAACAGGGACACATTTATTGTATGTTGGAGGATGGGCCATAGGCAGTAGCAGAAGGTGGGCAACATTTAGATAAGATATGTAGAAAAGGGAAGTGGGTAGGACCAGGAATATTGATCTAGGTGAAGTGAGGCATCAGGAAAGCAGAAGGAGATAGGTAGAGTGAGGACTGTACAGTACAGCCTTAAGAAAGGGTGCTACAAGTAAGTGGGGTATATATTATGTGGTCTGTCAGAGGTAAGTAAATGTAGTAAAGACTTTAAAGCATTAACATTACTCTGCCTCCTACCTCATTACTTTGCTATTTTGGGTACATTCAATATATTTCTAAGAATTTACACATTTCAATCACTGCTCTTTGGTATTTCCATTTTACCAGAAGAGTTTCTAAGAGCAATAAGATGGATTCTGGAAGAATTAGACAGAACAGTAATTAATACTGGTAAACTGCTACTACTGGTGTAAATAGATATGAACATGGAAGGCGAAGCATCGAGACTGATAAAGAGATTGAATAAAGGTAATTATCAGATTTGTGTTTCAAATTTAAACTGCATTGGCCAAATCATAACATGAAAGGGCTTGAAGATAAATACTAAAAAATGAGAATGAAATGACTGTGTATATGCAGATGACAGAGAAAATAAAATGATGAGAGTGTTACAGCATTTACCTAATTTCATGAAACCATCCCTTACAAAGCCTATGAGGAAACTTCTAGAGCATGATGCAGAATGTGAATGATCAGTGCAGCAAGATGAGGTTTCGAGACACTGAAGAAACCTGTGAGTGAAGCATTATGTCTGAAATACTCTTGATGCCTCTAACCAATTATGTTTACAAATAGATGACAATCAACACAGGTCTGGAGCAGCACTGATACAAGAATATAGACTAATAGAACATAAGAATACAGGCTATTATACAACGACCCCCCATTAAATATTTAAAAACGTGCACGTTGATTGGTCAGCGTGTACGTTGTAAATCAGAGTTATAGTAATGGAAACAGGTCCAGTCACCCGGACTTCTTCCATTACTATAACTCTTTTTTTTACAGCAATGGAGAACGCAAGATCTCCGTTGCTTCCCACTGTCTTGCTATGTTAAACGAGTTTAACATAGCGAGACAGCTTTAAAAAAGCAATGGAGAGTCTCCGTTGCTTTTTTTAAAGCTGTCGCACTATGTTAAACTCATTAAACATAGCGAAACAGTTTTTAAAAAGCAACGGAGATCTTGCTTTCTCTGTTGCTTTTTTCAAAACTGTCTCGCTATGTTAAATGGGTTTAACATAGCGAGACAGCTTTAAAAAAGCAACGGCTATTCTCCATTGCTTTGTTTAAAGCTGTTTCGCTATGTTAAACTCATTTAATATAGCGAAACAGTTTTTAAAGAGCAACTGAGATCTTGCTTTCTCCGTTGCTTTTGCCCACAGCTCTGATGTACTGTGTAGGCATGCTTCACTCTCGTGACCAAACCACACCAACCGTGGGTAAATCCAGCATTACCCACACCCAGGCATGGGTTATTGCTATAGTAGAACATTCTCAAGAAAATTTAGTCTTCTACTAACTAAATATGTTAACACTGGTTAAGAAAGGTTAACCATTAAATATGGATGTCAGTAGCTGCATGATTAATAATAATAGCAACACAGAGTTGGTTGAAACTGATTATAAGCTGTTTCAAAGTACTTTCAGAAATATGATACCGAGATCACTTCATAGACCACAGAGTGTTATTTGCTTTGCAGAAGTATGATTAACAGTTATGTACAAGCCAGGCAAACAGAACCATCCAAAGATTTACTGAACTTATTTTATGTAAATGCATAGAATGAAGATGCAAGATAAAATCTGAAACTGTAATGTGTCAATTTACAACTACCTGTATCACAAGACAAAGTAAGAAGTGTACAGAGGAGGATAGAGAAGTGCATCTATTTAAGGAAGCTAGCATGGGCAGATGACAATGACAAATGTCAGCAGTGCACAGGACTTGGAAGTGTACTACTCTAACAAAAGTACAGGAGGCTTCATGTACAAGTCAAACAAAACAGTGAAACAGAGACAGGTAAGAGGACCTCTGCATTTGGGAATGCTAAAGTACAAAGAAAAAGCATGCCATATAATATATTGGAAAAGAATAGCAAATAGAAAGGAATGTGTAGAATTAAGACACTGTCTCATGAAATAATTAAACTAGCATGACATGATTTGTTTCAGTTCAGAGATTATCCTTTATTTGACCTATGTGAACTATTATTCATAATTTCCAAAATATCTAATGAAAAGATATAAAGCAAACACCAATGTGAGCAATGTTCTGAAAATCATATTCATAAGACATAACACACAAGAAAGAGTCACCTCTGACAGTGGTCAACAGTTACTGACTGGAGTTTAAAAAGGTTTAAAATTAATGGGAATTTAGCCATATTACTACCATTCCAAATCATCCCCAAAGCAATGATCACAAGTACAGGATAGGAAAGTCTGCCAAACAAAACATGAAAAAATGTAAGATTTACTAAAATGGATATTGCTACCTATGTCTCTTAAAGGTTTGTCATGACACATAGGAATCCCAGTAAATGAAATTCCTATCCTGAGAGAAATTCTGAAAAGCTTTCAAATTTACTGCAAAGCTGAAGTTAGAAATCAAGTA
The DNA here is from genome assembly GCF_019279795.1 of Protopterus annectens. Taxonomy (NCBI): domain Eukaryota; kingdom Metazoa; phylum Chordata; order Ceratodontiformes; family Protopteridae; genus Protopterus; species Protopterus annectens. The sequence goes on from NC_056731.1 coordinate 563,942,571, forward strand.
TAAAAATGTGCACAATGATGAGACAGAAGCTGTCATACTTGAAAAGGCATACTATGGTAATACCTGCTACATGTAAGAATGTGCACTGTGGTAATACCTGCTACATGTAAGAATGTGCACTGTGGTAATACCTGCTACATGTAAGAATTTGCACTGTGGTAATACCTGCTACATGTAAGAATGTGCACTGTGGTAATACCTGCTACATGTAAGAATGTGCACTGTGGTAATACCTGCTACATGTAAGAATGTGCACTGTGGTAATACCTGCTACATGTAAGAATTTGCACTGTGGTAATACCTGCTACATGTAAGAATTTGCACTGTGGTAATACCTGCTACATGTAAGAATTTGCACTGTGGTAATACCCGCTACATGTAAGAATGTGCACTGTGGTAATACCCGCTACATGTAAGAATGTGCACTGTGGTAATACCTGCTACATGTAAGAATGTGCACTGTGGTAATACCTGCTACATGTAAGAATGTGCACTGTGGTAATACCTGCTACATGTAACAATGTGCACTGTGGTAATACCTGCTACATGTAAGAATGTGCACTGTGGTAACACCTGCTACATGTAAGAATGTGCACTGTGGTAATACCTGCTACATGTAAGAATTTGCACTATGGTAATACCCGCTACATGTAAGAATGTGCACTGTGGTAATACCTGCTACATGTAAGAATGTGCACTGTGGTAATACCTGCTACATGTAACAATGTGCACTGTGGTAACACCTGCTACATGTAAGAATGTGCACTATGGTAATACCTGCTACATGTAAGAATGTGGACTGTGGTAACACCTGCTACATGTAAGAATGTGCACTGTGGTAATACCTGCTACATGTAAGAATGTGCACTGTGGTAATACCTGCTACATGTAAGAATGTGCACTGTGGTAATACCTGCTACATGTAAGAATGTGCACTGTGGTAATACCTGCTACATGTAAGAATGTGCACTGTGGTAATATCTGCTACATGTAAGAATGTGGACTGTGGTAATACCTGCTACATGTAAGAATGTGCACTGTGGTAATACCTGCTACATGTAAGAATGTGCACTGTGGTAATACCTGCTACATGTAAGAATGTGCACTGTGGTAACACCTGCTACATGTAAGAATGTGCACTGTGGTAACACCTGCTACATGTAAGAATGTGCACTGTGGTAATACCTGCTACATGTAAGAATGTGCACTGTGGTAATACCTGCTACATGTAAGAATGTGCACTGTGGTAATACCTGCTACATGTAAGAATGTGCACTGTGGTAATATCTGCTACATGTAAGAATGTGGACTGTGGTAATACCTGCTACATGTAAGAATGTGCACTGTGGTAATACCTGCTACATGTAAGAATGTGCACTGTGCTAATACCTGCTACATGTAAGAATGTGCACTGTGGTAATACCTGCTGCATGTAAGAATGTGCACTGTGGTAATACCTGCTACATGTAAGAATGTGCACTGTGCTAATACCTGCTACATGTAAGAATGTGCACTGTGGTAATACCTGCTACATGTAAGAATGTGCACTGTGGTAATACCTGCTACATGTAAGAATGTGCACTGTGGTAATACCTGCTACATGTAAGAATGTGCACTGTGGTAATACCTGCTACATGTAAGAATGTGCACTGTGGTAATACCTGCTACATGTAAGAATGTGCACTGTGGTAATACCTGCTACATGTAAGAATGTGCACTGTGGTAATACCTGCTACATGTAAGAATGTGCACTGTGGTAATACCTGCTACATGTAAGAATGTGCACTGTGGTAATATCTGCTACATGTAAGAATGTGCACTGTGGTAATACCTGCTACATGTAAGAATGTGCACTGTGGTAATACCTGCTACATGTAAGAATGTGCACTGTGGTAATACCTGCTACATGTAAGAATGTGCACTGTGGTAATACCTGCTACATGTAAGAATGTGCACTGTGCTAATACCCGCTACATGTAAGAATGTGCACTGTGGTAATACCTGCTGCATGTAAGAATGTGCACTGTGGTAATACCTGCTACATGTAAGAATGTGCACTGTGCTAATACCTGCTACATGTAAGAATGTGCACTGTGGTAATACCTGCTACATGTAAGAATGTGCACTGTGGTAATACCTGCTACATGTAAAAATGTGCACTGTGGTAATACCTGCTACATGTAAGAATGTGCACTGTGGTAATACCTGCTACATGTAAGAATGTGCACTGTGCTAATACCTGCTACATGTAAGAATGTGCACTGTGCTAATACCTGCTACATGTAAGAATGTGCACTGTGGTAATACCTGCTACATGTAAGAATGTGCACTGTGGTAATACCTGCTACATGTAAGAATGTGCACTGTGGTAATACCTGCTACATGTAAGAATGTGCACTGTGGTAACACCTGCTACATGTAACAATGTGCACTGTGGTAATACCTGCTACATGTAAGAATGTGCACTGTGGTAACACCTGCTACATGTAAGAATGTGCACTGTGCTAATACCTGCTACATGTAAGAATGTGCACTGTGCTAATACCTGCTACATGTAAGAATGTGCACTGTGGTAATACCTGCTACATGTAAGAATGTGCACTGTGGTAATACCTGCTACATGTAACAATGTGCACTGTGGTAATACCTGCTACATGTAAGAATGTGCACTGTGGTAACACCTGCTACATGTAAGAATGTGCACTGTGGTAATACCTGCTACATGTAACAATGTGCACTGTGGTAACACCTGCTACATGTAAGAATGTGCACTGTGGTAACACTTGCTACATGTAAGAATGTGCACTGTGGTAATACCTGCTACATGTAAGAATGTGCACTGTGGTAATACCTGCTACATGTAACAATGTGCACTGTGGTAACACCTGCTACATGTAAGAATGTGCATCATCCAAAAGTGAAAGAATGCTTTGTAAATGCATTTATATATTTATTTCTACAATTTGTTAACTGGGATAGAGCACTGATCCTACTGGACCAATTACAGTCTCAGACTGAACATACATCAAGTATGCACAGAAAAAATAAAAATAACTTGTACAATAAACATGCAGAGTTAAAACAAATGAATACTTAAAATAAAATAGAAAATGATTTAAGAAGGGTATCAACAGAAATGGCTATGTACAATATTTACATTCATGGGTGCCGGAGCCATAGAGCCAGGGTTCGGGAGCCACCCCACTTTTACAGCTGCAACAAGACCTGTCAGGACAAATTAATGAAGTGGAGTTTTCATGCTAACATGGATTTGCGCAAGGAAGTTAAACTAACAACAGGTAGTATACTTGCTTTTGATGCAGAAGGCTTTTGGGTACTACTCCCACACTATGCAGATGGATTGTTTATACTGTACTGTGTTGTACTTTAATGGGAATAGTTGCTGCAGTCCTATGAATTTCCTCATTAGGAGGCATTACCTAGTAACTATGAATCTGTTATCAGTTTGCCATCCATTCCCCATTGCAAAATTACTAGCTTATCATTTTTTAATGTAGCATAGGCAATTTATTCTTCAAGGGCAACAGGCACTTTATTATTTGTAGATGAAACAATGAAATATAAAGTTGTTTGCTAGCAGCAACCTCTTCATTAGTTACAGATCCCTTTAATGTAGAATTATTTAGATGACTTACTTCTGCAGAGATTTTGCATATTTACTAATATTGGTGGATTGTAATGACAGAAGTTTGAGGGCCTTTTATGGTTGAAATTTTCTGAAATGGGTAGTTTTGTCATTATTGGTTCATACATTTTGTTTCATTGCTTACTAGAAGACTGTTCCAAACTACAGAGTTAAAACACATTCTATCACGTGGTGCTGTATTATACAAGGAATATAATTTAATAGGTTAATACAATTAGAAAAGTGAATCAAATAATGCATACATGTATGCTTGCTCACAGGATGCAGGAGATCAAAACAGGGGAAGAGACCAGTCACCAATGGTGTCCCCCAGGGTTTGGTGCTGAGACTTTTTCTGCTTGGCATATACATCTCAAAAGTAAAAGGAAATACCAAAGGGCTTTGGCTGACTAAGTTTGAGATGACTGCAAGCTAGGAGCAGTTTTTGAATCCCCAAATAACCTAACCATCATGCAGGAAGGTTTGTCTCAAACAATAACTGGTGCCAGAATCATGAATTGAAACTAAACTCCAAGAAATACATATTCATATCCTTTGTGAAGTCATCTACTTCAGGGAACTGCCAAATTGACAATGCCCCCTGAGAACTGACCCAGTTGTTTGGCATTTAGGAACTTGTGAGTACAGTGGCCTAACTTTTGACCAACATGTGCCCAGAGTCATAAGAAAGTCTTTCTATATTGCACAGCTTATAAACAAATTAATTGTGACTAGATCTAGAGATGTTATTGTCCCCCTTTACAAAGCCCTCATTGGGTCAATCATTTTATATAATGCCCACTGTGGCATGCATCTGTCCAGACCCATGCAACAATTGGAATACCCATAAGGATACCTTACTAAAAGGATACAAGTCCTAAACAATAGGTCTTCCATGGACCACCTCAAAGATTTATCACTTTACTCAGTATCCTACAGAGTGCTTAGAGGTGATGTGTCTGGCATACAAGGCATCCTCTGACCTAACAGAATGGACCTACTGAACATCAGCAAGTCAAATGGCAACAGAAATACTCAGCTCAGGTATCTAAACTGAATGTTTTGGAGAGATGGATATATATCCAGGGCAGACTATCCATTCAGTTAAAACAAAGCTCGTCCTTGTCCATATTCACATGCAACTTGGATCTAAGGATGGGTAATAGAAAATGTGCTCCAGGATTGCCCCTCATGCCACTAATGGATAGAAGCAGTTCCTAAATGCTGCATCCCTTACATGGATCCCCAAAAATTATCTATAGAGTGATCACATTTATTCTCACTAGGGCTAATATACAGTTATCAGCCATGGGATAGGTAAGACCAATCAGGAAATGTTAATTCAAGCACCAAAATGGAAATTGGCTAAGCTTAAAATGTCCTTCAAGTGAACCTATGTTGTGGTAGTAAATAGTTTTAAAAAATTGCCCTTTTAAATCAGTAAGTGCCCCTATCACCCCCCACCCCCCAGTCTTCAACAGCTTCTGGGGCCTCTGTTTACATTAGATAAGGTAGCTACATGTTAGAAGCTAGAGTAGAGATGCTACAGTGAAAATGACAGGCAGTATATGCTGGAGATTAGGCAACCAGGGAGTTGAAGCAGAGCATTTGTAAGTAGTGTGTGCTGTGAACTGTTTATTGACATGTGTTTACCAAGAAAGTCCGACTGGGCACAGTTGCCCTTTTTCAGCAAAGGGCTGGGGAGAAAAGCTTGAAAGTGTCATTTAATGCAATTGATATCTACAATAACAAATGTTATAATGCAGTTTCAGTGAATACATAGCATAGTAGTCAGTATATTAAAATTTGTAATGACATTCAAAAACATTAAATTTACAAATCTTGTACTGAGACTTTACAGATAGAATAGTGGTATATAAGATAGGTAGCAATAATTTGCAAGTCTGAGCATTAATAAAGAAGTAGCAATGGAATAGTAATTTGGTTGTGCTAATTATAAATAGGTATAGTAGTTTTTAAGTGTTCTTTAAGTTGTGTCTAAAAGTAGTAGGAGTTAGAGAAGTGTTTAAAATTTGAGGGAAGACCTCTCCAAAGCTTGGGTCCAAGAGTAGAAAGGGACTGGTTAGAACACTGATGTCTGGGATTAGGTACTTGCAAGAGAGGAAGTTTTTCTTTTAAATTGTACTGCTTATTTAAGAGTACAAGCAACTGCAAGCAGAGGTCAGAGATGGCTCTAAGATTAACAGAGACTAGGCTAAAGATCTGGAAATTGACTGGAGAGAAAGCACAGGGGTTCAAGGAATTACTCTGGACTCTAGCACCCCAGGAAGAAGAGGACACAGGTGGAGTTGAAGAAGAAGAATTACAGCACCTCAAAACAGCATGTGTGAGGACTATAGAACAGATATACACATACACAACTGAGATAAGTATGAAAATAAGGTCCACAAGGAAAACTTGTGGTGGAATGCAGAAGTCCTGGAGTTCATCAAAAGAAAGAAGTAGTGCAGGAAATTGTGAGAGATAGAAAAGATGGACAAGATTAAGAAGGAATACTGGTTGGCTAACAAACAGACTAAGATAGCAGCTGCAATATTGAGGAACAAAGCATTGAAGGCACACTTCCAGCTTCTGGAAAATGACTCAGTAGATGATGCGAAACTGCCAGCCCAGCTACCTGGAATTTTGTGAATATTGATGTGATTTATACAGAACTGTATGTTATGACTGACCTTCAATGTGTCCACAGAGTACCCTACTGGAAAAGAACAGAAATGTATATAAACTATATACCTGTGCAAATGTATGTTCTAATAGTAGAAGCTGGAACATACAGACTTAACTTGCAAAACTTCAAGAAAATAAGTTGAAATTGTTTTATGATTGTGTTATCTCTTAGCTTCAGTGAAGCAGACACAATATCTAGAGTTAGAGGGGGTTCTATTGTATTGAAACAGAAATAATTACTAGGTTTCAAATGTCAAAGCATTTTATTGTTTTACAACTTCCAAGTTCTGCAAACTTCTGAGAGAGATGTACTTCTCACATAGAGATGTTAAAATGATGTTAGTTTCTGTTATCCTGGGAACTGAAGGCAGGTGATAAACAGTGATACCATCCAGGCTAACCCAGCAGTAATATGTGATATTCATTTAAGAACTCTCTCAGAGAGGAAGACTGTGCATTTGGTATCTTATATTGGACCTGGAACCATCCATTCAGTGCTTCTGCATCTGCCTTGCTCTGTAAGTAAGTCTAGGATACATTAATTTCTTGTATATATAGATATGAATATAGTAAAGATTAGTTTAGATGGTTTCTGCATTTATTTGAGACTGTCCTGCAATGTTATTTTAAAATATTTCCTGTGATTCTGAACTCTGTAGCTACTGTGTTGATTGAGTATTGTCTTGTTCTTTTTTTTTATTATTAAATATATTTAAATCTATCTTTGTGGCTGATATTTGTGAGATATGTTTAAGCTCTTAGGTTACTTGCATATGTATTTGGTGACACTGTACAGACCACTCCTAAAATAGCCTTGGTCTTGGTCACACTTATTTGGATAATAGTAACATTACGCAATAGGATTGGTCACCCTTTGTAAGGGCCTTTATAGTTGCTGATAGGTAGGGATTGGTGGCAGTGATAACTGCCTTATAGTCTGGGCAGAAGGGGGCATAGCTAGTAAACCTGTGCCAGCCTTCATCAGGTGTGTGTGTTTGTGTGTGTGTGTGTGTGTGTGTGTGTGTGTGTGTGTGTGTGTGTGTGTGTGTGTGTGTGTTTGTACATAAATCAAAACTCAAAGTGTGTGTTTGTGAGTCAGCTACTTGGGCAAGGGACATGAAGCACTGGTTAGACAGAGAGGGTGCTGGAGGTCTTGGCTTGACGCCTCAGATGACATCTTAACCCTATAGCTGTGCCAGTAGAGAGCCTTACTGAGAATCTGGAGAAAGAGGGAGAAACCATCCCCAGACTGACTGTGATCTCTATGTGCTCTTAAGGGAAATTGTACTTTACTGTGTGTGTACTTGTCATCCTCCCAATGTGTACATCCCTCACTGGTGCTAGTGTTGAGGATTGAGGCTCCTTGGTTACTGGGCCAGTGCAGGGGCATCACAGATGACACAAAGAAACTCTCTTCAGATTGTAAGCCAAAGACAGAAACATAAAGATAGTAATCAGGCACTGTTCAAAAGGGATGTCAGCAACAACCTGCTCGCCAGTCCATAAGGCATCAGAGGCAGATACAAGGAGTGCTTCCAGCAGCTTCTGATTGAAGAAAACTCCACAGAAGCTGTACTTCCACAGACACAAACTATGAGGAAAGGATAAGAGAATTGTGCCCAGAAGAAGTAAGAACAGCACTAAGGAAAATGAAGTGAAGGAAAGTGGCAGGCTCAGATGAGGTCATGGCAGATATAATCAAGGTGTTGAGTGAGTTAGGGGTGAAATAACTCCTGAGGGTTCTCATAGCAGTATGGAGCGAAAGATGTATATCAGATGACTGGAAAATAAGCATACTAGGTCAATGTACAACAATAAAGTGGATATTCACAACTGTGGGTAGTATAGAGGTATCAAGCTCTTATTATACTACATGAGAGTTCCAGAGGGTGACTGACAAATGAATAATCAGAGTAGTGGAAAGTAAAATGGGAGATACAGCTCATTTTGTGATAGTATACTGCAAATTCCTACTGCCTAGTCACTGTATATTGCTATTGCTTTCTTACTGAAGTACTTGTCTATGTTATTTAATCTATATAAACTCCTTAATTATTTCATTTGTGTCCAACGTTTGTTAATTTTATTTTTGTAATTAATTCAATTTTCTACTGTCATGTTTATTGGAGCTTTTCTCCCCAGGCCTGCACTGAAAATGGGCTTATTCTGGCCCAGTGGACTTTCCTAGCAAACAAATTTAAATCAATCAATCAATCAATAAATAAATAAATGAGCAGTTTGTATTCATATCAGGATGCAGCACAACTTACCATATGTTTTCAGTGAGACAGCTAGTTGAGAAGACGCTAGAGATAAGTAAAGAGTTCATATGGGCATTCGTGGACTTGTCAAAAGCATATGACAAGGTCCCAAGAAGACTGACCGGGACAGTCATGCAATGGCTTGAAGTCTCAGAAACATTTGCAAAATTAATGAAGATTATGTATAAGTTCACAGTGATTCAGTTATGACTGTTCAGACTTACAGAAGTTCCTGGTGAGAGTGGGTGTGAATCAGGGTTCAGTTCTGAGACCACTGCTGTTCATACTGACACTGAACTACATTAGCAAACAGATCAGAGAATGAAAGATTAAGAAAGCTGCTGTATGCAGACAATGTGACACTGTAGACAGACTCGGAAGAAGAACATCAACAAATGATAGGGGAATGGAATACAAAACGGAATATACATTGGCTGAAATTCAATACAGATTAGACAGTTGCACTGGGAGCAAATGAGGAAGCAGAAGATGCTGGGAACTTGAAAAAGATGGGGAAAATAGTGAAGCAGGTTAACAGCTTCAAGTATATGGGAGGGATGGCTGAGGAGAAGGGCTGTCTGAATTAGGAGGTCAAGGCTATAATCAGAAGGGTAGCAACTAACTGATGAAGAGTGTTAGGAATAGTGTGTAACAGAATAATGCCAAAGCTGAAAAGTAAGGTGTAGAAGACAATGGTTGCACTGTATGGTACAGAAACCTGGGCAGTTAAAGCAGAGCAATTGAGGAAGCTAGAGGTGATAGAGATTAAGTGGTTGAGATGTATGTTAGGATGTACAGTGTGGGATAGAAGAAGAAATAAGGACATCACAGCAGAAACTTGAGTAGCTCAAATTGCAGAAAAGGTCAAAGAGAACAGATTACAGAGATTTGGGCACATGTGTAGGAAAGCAGAAGAAATGTTTGTGAAGAATATTTGGGACAGACAGAAAGAAAGCAAGAGGAAGTGAGGGTGTCCAGCAAAGAGAATGATGGATTATGTGGGAGAAGAACTTCAACGGTCAAAAGAATGTAAGACAGTGGCAGTGAATAATGAGGGATGGCACAGTGGCCATGACATCCTGTGCCCCTATGTAGAAAATAGAAAGAAAGGGGAATAATGATGATGACGATGATGATAATTTAAGAGCAGATAGATACATGGCTGCATTAATAATCAATGGCTTGCATAATGAGCTATTGAATGTAATATAAAAAGAGGGCTATGGCGAGTCCACTCATAGACTGCTTGCCCATTGAGAAAGGGGAATCAATATCTAGAGCAGTGGATCTGGAACACAAAATCAACCACTGTGAAGAAAGACTTTGTAAAAGGTGGAAATTGCTTGTACAGAAGGAGTTCAGAAATAGCTACCAAAAGAAATAGTTTCCCAGTATTATAAGACTAAGTTAAAGGCATTTTCTTTGCATGTACTTAGCCAATAGACTTTACTTTTGCTGGCAAGAATGTCCCTCATTTTTATTTCTATATAATAACCTGCCTTGCTTTTACAAAGTCTTTAGACCTCATATATTTTAATCTTCCATGCTGGTGGACTGTAGAGGGAGGCCATTTTGTCTGAAATTATTAATATCAAAGTCCTAAGATCAATACCACCAATTTGAGTATAACTGCTCGGGAGGGTATTCTGATATGCTGGGAATTTTGAATGTGTCAGTGTGTGTGTGTGTGTGTGTGTGTGTGTGTGTGTGTGTGTGTGTGTGTGTGTGTGTGTGTGTGTGTGTGTTTCCAGATGACCATAATGGAGCAGTTACTATAGAGCACAGAGGTTGCAGTCAAATGGATGACTGCAGGCTACATAAAGGAACACTCCAAGAACCATATTACCATTAGAGAAACTTATTCAAGAGAAGGGTCTCAAAGTGAATTTTACTAATTTCAAGCTGTATGCCACCAGAAGGGATATAATCAAGGTGACTGGTTCATGATCTTATCAGACCCGTAAACTGGAGACCCACTGACAGGGTTTATGGACATGGAGGGAACTGAATCTGAGAAGACACAGTTAAAAAGGCATTACTTGCCAGTGCTGAGCTTACCTCAGAGAAACTAGCTTAACATATTCCACTTAAAGAGCTACACCATCATACCCTTATAACTATGCACCCTACAATAAAAGAATCTGTAAAAGAAAAGAAAAGGAAAGAACTTACAAACTAAAATATTGCAATATTCTATTACAGAATAGACTGCATGAGCAGAATCACTGGAAAGAAGGAATTTACTTGCTAAGATAGTTGTTGTTTGTCTTTTTTGGCCTTTCCTGGTTAGAGGTCGCCACAGCAGAACTCCGGTCCGCTAATGATTGGCAGTAGATTTTTATGGTGCCGAGTTGCCAGCCCGATGCCCAACCTTCAGCGAAGGCATGCCCATTCACACATGTCTTTCGGAGGCCACTCAACTGCGGGGAGGACATGCAGTCTCCACACAGAAGGCACTCCAGCTGAGAATAGAACAGGAGAACCTCTTGCTGTGAGGCAACAACGCTACCGCTGTACCACCGCAGCTTCTACATTACTGGCTAAGATAGTGCTTTCTGAAAATGTAGACGGGTGACAGAGGAAACATCACTGCAGGCTAAATATGTTAAAATGCAGAGAGCAGAAGTGCTGTTATGAACTGAAAATGTTGTAAAGCATGGAAAAGTGATTATCAAAACTAAAGAGAAGGAATTGCTCACTGATAAGAGTTATATTTTATGGGAATGAAGTTAGCAATAAAATACACTACTTGAACTGACTTCTAAACTGGGAAGCTAAAATAAAGTCCCAGAAATGTAAAATTCTAAGATTTGCATTGGTAAAGAAAAGTATAACAAAAGAAAGATTTTACTAGGGAAGTAGCTAAAAAACAAAACCTTGTCAGAACTTTAACCCATTTCTGTCAGTCCAACATAAAGAAATGAAACAGGAGGAGACTCTAAGCAAATTCTATTTATAAATAAGTAAAAAACAAAATCTGAAGACAAAATGTATTTTAAGGTACCCTTTCAGAGAAAAAGCAACGAAGAGAAGAGAAGGACATCGAAAAGGTGATGTTTATTCACACTTTCACAGAGGAGGCCACCACAATGAAGAAGTATTGTATACAAAGAGTCCAACCATCATTGAACAGAACCTTAATGATATGCATTAGATTCATAAGTAAGGGAAATAAGGAAAATTAGATATATACATCATCTTACACTAAAGAATACTGGTGAGAGTTACCTTTTACAGGAGAAGAGTTAGACACTGAGAGCTTTGCATCAATATTGGTAGGTGACAAGTCAGTATCCTCTATGTTGCAACAGGCTAACTTTGAGAAAACTTCATAAATGGTGGAAATTAAAGTGAGCAAGCAAAGCAAGGGAAAACACTGATGAATTTGCATGGGAAGAAGCTGAAGAAAAGGTTCCTAGTTTTTACTCGTACTTTGAGTTACAAAATTATTTGCTACATACAGTAAGTGAACCTTCAGTACAAAATGATAGCAGAGTTCTGCATACGCTTACATATTTGACCAAAATAAATATGGCTTGTATAGTCAAGGTAACATTCTTCAGAGCAGCAAGCAGAAGCAGAAAAGTGGTGAATGATCAGAAGATTGAGGAATCCAGAATGGATAATAACTCTTGGTTGCATGGTAGATCAGGCCAGAAAATTCTCTGTGACAAAAAGTGTGGTATGCAAATCACAGACATCCTCAATTCAATGAAAACAGACTGACATGAAGGGTAGATACATTTTATACAGCATGAATGTACTGGCTGTAGGGTCAATGCAAGTATTAAAAATGAAAACAAAATTTAAGGAAGCAAGTGGCATGTGCTTTATAGCCAGTGATATAAGTAGTATACTGAAAGTGTCACCACCGAGGACCATTCTATGGAACTGTATAACATCTCTAGGTTACTGATGTCATGTGATCACAACGTATGAAGTATTTATCCTATTTCACTGTATCGTGCAACTAGGTAGAATCATGTAGAAGTAGAGACTTAAGCAATGCAAATAGTATCCTACCTTCTATGGAGCCGTGTCATTTGAAAAGGACACTGATATCACATGATTAAGTCACTATTATTTAGGCCATCCCATCCTACTGTCATTCTAATGATTTTAGAGCATTCTTCCTTATGAGGAAGACATAATAATAATAACAATAATACTCCTTTGTTAACCAGGTAGGCCCACTGGATGTGGAGTCCCATTTCAGGGTGACCTGTGGGCAATGGCTGGTTAAGTGACTTGTACAATGTCATACTGTAAAAAAATGAAGGCTGAGGGAATCAAACCATGTCTCACAGGAACTATAACTCACTGCTTTAGTCCTCTTCTCCAACTGCCAGATAGCAGCCTTTGTTACATAGTGGTAGTACACGTTGATTATCCTACTAGCTTCCTCTTGTTTGGACATTTCGACTAGCAGTTCTGCAGTGTCATTAATAATCAAGTGGCTAGATCACTGTGGGCAGGACTTCTCATTCCTATTGTTTTTAATAAACAGGAAGGGCTATATACATCACATGACCAGTGTAGGAAAGGCAGAATCAACAGCTACACAGCAGTGGTCCATTTAGCAGGGTGACATGCTAGGATGTTCTCTGTTTAGTATGAGGTGCCTATCCAGAGTGGAACTTTCTCAAACACATTTTAGAATAAACAGCAAACTGAAATGAAAAAAATCACATTCAGGAAAAGCATTTAAGATATTTTCTGCTGAGGTTAAAATTAATGTGAAAAATAGCAAGTTGATTTCTTTTACAGAATGTTTAACCATATTTTTGCTTTGATCACAATTAATAGTCTTCATTTGTTATTCATTTTAATGGTATAATAATTGGTATGCTTATGAGTATAATTAGAGTTGTATAACAAATTATCAATAATATTCATGGGAATGCATTTTGCAATATTTCCATCATTTGAAAGGGAGAAAGGGAGACAAATTTGTTATCGACAATTTTAAAGTTTAACTTAAACATTGTATTATTTCATTTTTTTCAATGCAGCACATTCAGACACCTCATAAATGTATGTGTTGGGCTTACTGTGCTTTTGAAATTACTTTTGATTCCCATCTATTAACTGACCTAGGGTTAATTGATAAAAACATAAAATCATTCGTATGATTCATTTTAGTTTTGTTACACTTAGCTTCTGGCATGCTTGACTATTATTGTGTTATTCATGTGTGATTAAATATGCTGCATCATATCTTCAGACTTTAGACTGCAAATCATTATTTTTATTCAGCAATTAGTTTTATATGTCCTTAAAGAATACATTAAGCAGGCAATAATGATCAACAAGGTGTTAGTTATTGGGGAAAATTACACCCACCTAGGTGTGTTGTGAGGCCTGATGCTACATATGAGAAATGAGATGAATTTTTGTAAAGAACACTATTTAACATGCTCTTTGATTATTACATTTTGACAGGTGAGATTATTTTTGTATATTTCACTATTTAACATGCTATCATTTAGTCATTACATATAAAAGGTAAGATGTATTTCTGTATATAACACTATTTAACATGCTAGAAATGAAAAATGAGAGGTACTAGCCACGAAGTTGAAATGCAAAAAGCACACTGAAAAAGTCCAAACTGCAGGATAATGTCCAATACGATTTATTAGAAATACAAGATAAGCGCTTTCGCGTGGCAAACCCACGCTTCATCAGATAACAAAAAGCAAACTACTATGCATTTAAATACCCACTTGCGCGGGAAAATTTTTCAATTAAAATAATTGATTAGTTGATTAAAACATTACTAATGTATAATTTCATTATAAAAACTTATATTGTTTAAAAAACACCATTCTGAATGTAAAAACCTTGTATAAACGATAAAGTGCCAACGAATAAGTTGGTGCTTCCACATATCAGCAAATTTACATATTATATGCCTCCGTACACATTTAATTCCTAATTAGAATCTCATATCAAGACTACCTGAATATATTAGTTATTTGCAATACATCTAGTCAAATATAGAACTATCTCATATATGTGCATATATATGTGAACTAAACACGTGCTTTCAAAGTTCACAAAACAAGTATATACTTGTGTGTTGTTAAATAATATACGCATACTGTCTCGTATATATGTATATAGATATAACTAGATCTATACATACAAAATCCACGAAGCAGGTATATACTTGTATATTATTAGGTAGTACTTACATGAATATGAATATTCTTTCAAATGAATTTGAAGTATCTATTAACCATATATACATCTGCATGGCTAAATAACGAATACTGATGAATGTACAGATATATGCAGTATAAAATATGTATAATAAATAAATAAATAAATATCTATATGGGTAGAAATAAGATAGTATATAATGGTAAATGCACATATATAATATAATAAAATTTATATATGTAATATTTACCAATCAATTGAACATGCTAAATAAATATCTATTTTGTAATGACTAAATAGAAAACATAATATTATAAATGAAGTATGTCACAACATTATGTATGAGTATATAAAAAATGTATAAAAACATGCATGAGGAATATACTATTTTTTACCCAACAGTACTGGCTTGATAGATAAATAATTGTTAATACCAGGAGGAAGATGTGCACCAAGTTTTAAAATCCAATTTAATTCAGCCAGTGCCAAATCATTTTCCAAATCACCTCCTCTAGTATAATGTGGTACTATTTGTAACACTCTGAAACAAAACTTATGTGTAGGATAATCTATAATGTGTCTAGCTAGCGCATTGGTTTCTATAGCCTTGCAAATATCATATAGGTGATTGTAGATCCTATCCTGTAGTCTTCTTTTTGTTAAGCCTACATAAAAGGCTTGGCAGGCTGTGCATGTTGCAAGGTAAATAAGATTGCGTGTATTGCAATCAGCATAAAACCCTGGGGATAAAGGTAAAATCAACAGTAGGATGTTTATATATCTGAGTGTCAGTGATATAACTGCATCTATTACACTGTTGGCATGCAAAAGTACCCATAGTCAATGGTTTAGAGATGTGTGTGCTATTCTTATTATTCCTTGTGCAATAATCATTACATAAAATCTGTTTTAGATTTTTGCTATTTTTGTATAGGAATCTGGGTTTTATACCTATGATTTCTTTGGTATGAGCATCCATAGTAAGGATATTCCAATTTTTATGGATTATTTGTTGTACCTTATTGATGTCACTAGTGTATGTAATGATATAACTAATCATATTGTTTATGTTGCTTAACCCCTTATATCTTCTGTAATTATTGTTGCTTTTAAATTGAACAATATATTCATTACAGGTGGGATCTTTATCACCCAGGACATCATGTCTAATGGTTCTCACCATTTCTGGTTCATAACCTCTACTAATAAATAGAACTTCCATAGAATTAGCTTCATTCAATAAATCATCAAGTTTAGTACAAAGTCTAGAAATTCTTGTAAATTGGCTCTTTACTATGCCATAGAAAGTATATCAAGTTTAGTACAAAGTCTAGAAATTCTTGTAAATTGGCTCTTTACTATGCCATAGAAAGTATGTCTCAGATGCATGCTATCAAATGTTAAAATGGCATTCTTCCATACCGGTTTTCTGTATAGTGATGAAGTAATGGTACCTTCTACTGTGATTTTGACAGTAACATCAAGAAAATGTATTTCTGTAGGTGAACTTTCCTTGGTGAACCTGAGAAATATAGTAGTGGTTTCAAGATATTCCAAGAACAAATCAAATGAATGTAAAGTACCATCCCAAATGATCAGTATATCATCTACAAAACGTTTGTAGAACCACCAAAATACCACAAGATTGGCATAGGTGTTCGCACTATTTAACATGCTATCATTTAGTCATTGCATACAAAAGGTGAGATGTATTTCTGTATACAAAACTAGTTAGCATGCTATCATTTAGTCGTTACATATTAAAGGTGAGATGTATTTCTGCATACAGCACTATTTAGCATGCTATCATTTAGTCGTTACATATAAAAGGAGAGATGTATTTCTATACATAACACTATTTAGCATGCTATCATTTAGTCGTTACGTATAAAAGGAGAGATGTATTTCTGTATATAACACTATTTAGCATGATATTATTTGGTTACTACATTGCCTTCATTTTGATCATAATGTGTTGCTGCTGTAAAACTGTGTGTTGTGATTCCATTATGGATTGCTAAGACTAAAAGTTGATTAGCAATTAAAGGGTACCTGAGAAACCCTGAGTGTGAAAATATAATGGTACTATTAAATCACTCTATTTCTCAAAGTATGTTTGCCTCAGCTTTTTTATCTTGAGTTATTATAAGGTATATGCATTTCATAAATTGTGCAGTAAAAGATAAATGAAGTTGTCTTTTTTAGGTCATGCATTCATTTAGCTTGTGAATACTGGTCTTGCAGAGGTTTACCTTAAAGGCAGTGACTGTTTATCTTCATGGCCCCTAATCCTTTTATGTTTCTTCAGAATCTCATTTTACATAATTGATAACCTATAACCTACTTCATTAAAAAGTCATTTGTGACCACCAAATGAATGCCATCTCATGCTATCAAAAATTCTTTAAAGTTCGTACTGTGCTGTGTGAATAAGCAGCAGCTCTAAGGAAATCAGATTGGAAAGTTCATCATTTTCATTCAAAATTAAATATTATTTTATTACAGAGAACTAAATTAATTTAATTTGATTGTTTAACTGCATAGCAGCCATTTGCTTTATAATGACACTTTATATTTAACAGTAAGTTAGCATTTATATAACAGCACACAGTTTTATAATTTATGATGAATGGAAGAAACACAGTTTTTCAATGATATTTTTTTAAAAATATTACTAACTAAAACCTCATGGTGGTGCTGCGGTAGTGTTGTCGCCTCATAGCAAGACGTTGTCCCATTCGATTCTCAGCTAGAGCGTCTTCTGTGTGGAGGCATACATGAATGGGGCATGCCTTCGTTGAAGGTTGTGCATCAGGGCTGGTAACCCGGTACGTAAAAATCCACTACCAATCATTAGCGGACCGGAGTTCCGCTGTGGTGACCACTAACCGGGAAAAGCCGAAAGACACAAACAAACTAAAACCTCATGTTCTCTTTTGTGTAGTGTCTCTCCTCTAGGAGAATATCAATAAAAGAGAAAAAGTAGTCAGAACTGAAAGTAAAGCTACCTAGTTTTATAGTATATTTAGTGTAATGGAGGCATGCCATTGCCAGCACAGAGACAGATGCCATGCTCTATATTTTTCCCTGTATAGTATTTTCAGCTGTAAGTCAACAAAATAAGTTCTCATTCAACTGGACTTTCAGACATTCCGTTTTATTATTTTAAGCTTAGACAAAAACAGATCCCTTACAACAAGAATGTCAGTAAAAGAAAAAAGTACTCAGATCAGAATGTAGAGTTTAATGCAAAGCAGACATGCCATTGACTGAATAAAGACACAGCTGTTAATATTCTATAATTTATAGTATATTTCTCCTAACAGTAAACAACAAAACATTTTGAGATTCAGCAAAATAAAGGGATTTCATGTGTATCAATCTCTCTCTCTGTATATAAACAAGTGTGTGTATGTGTGTGTGTGTGTGTGTGTGTGTGTGTGTGTGTGTGTGTGTGTGTATGTAGTTGCCATTCAGACTGTTGACAGGTAGGGTATATACAGAGGTAATGGGCTGGTATTAGGGCTAGAAATGGTTGTATGTGAGTTTCTTGGTTCAGAGTTAGAGTACGGGTTATGTAAAGAGAGAACTTTATTATTGTGCACGTTTTCTGGAGTATGTGTTTGAGCCTGTGTTGTGTAATGGTAGTGTAAGGTGTAGGGTTAGGTTAGTATTAGGGTTAGCGGACAGCACTTACTAGAAAAGTGGTGTGGGGGTGTAGAATCTTTTTTCTGTTTTTTATTTATTATTTTTTTATTTATATTGGTTTAGATGAAATGTTAGTAAATATATGCAATGGTGATGGACAGGTTGACAGAGGAGATCAGACAGGAATCCTCGTGCACTATGATGTTTGCAGATGACATTGTGATCTGAAGTGAGAGTAGGGAACAGGTTGAGGAGACCCTGGAGAGGTGGAGATATGCTCTAGAGAGGAGAGGAATGAAGGTCAGTAGGTCTAAGACAGAATATATGTGTGTGAATGAGAGGGAGGCTAGAGGAATGGTGAGGATGCAGGAAGTAGAGTTGGCAAAGGTGGATGAGTTTAAGTACTTGGGATCAACAGTTCAGAGTAATGGCGAGTGTGGAAGAGAGGTGAAGAACAGAGTACAGGCAGGGTGGAGTGGGTAGAGAAGAGTGTCAGGAGTGATTTGTGACAGACGAGTACCAGTAAGAGTGAAAGGGAAGGTCTACAAGGGGGTAGTGAGACCAGCTATGTTATATGGGTTGGAGACAGTGGCATTGACAAAAAGGCAGGAGCTGGACATGGCAGAGTTAAAGATGTTAAGATTTGCATTGGGTGTGATGAGGGTGGACAGGATTAGGAATCAGTATATTAGAGGGTCAGCCCAGGTTGGACAGTTTAGAGACAAAGCCAGAGAGGCGAGATTGTGTTGGTTTGGACATGTGCTGAGGAAGGATGCTGGGTATATTGGGAAAATGATGCTAAGGATGGAGCTGCCAGGTAAGAGGAAAGAGGAAGGCCTAAGATAAGGTTTATGGATGTGGTGAGAGAGGACATGCAGTTGGTTGGTGTGACAGAGCAAGATGCAGAGGACAGGAAGAAATGGAAACGGATGATCCACTGTGACAACACCTAACGGGAACAGCCAAAAGAAAAAGAAGGGTTAGATGAAGTGTGTTTAAATCCGTTTTCTTCAATCAGTTGTCTTTAGATATTCTGTCTTTGAAATTAAATGGCATAAACCCATATATATACTTGATTGAATGCATGTTTCATCAAAAAATGAAGTGCATGGCAGTTTCTACATACAGGGTAGACTGAGTAAATGATAGACTGGCTGACAAATGTAATTGTCTTAGTGGTAGAGATGGGAGTTTGTGTGCGAGTATGCATGTGTGTTAGCATTAAAGAGGGAGAGTAAGCTTGATGTATGTGCAACTGTTTGTGGATCAGAGACAGAGTAATAGTCAAGTAATGGGATAGATTTAGTGTACATGCAGGTGTGTGCAGGTTAGAGTTACAGTAAGAGTATGGTCAGGGGATAGAGTTAGTGTTATCTGTGCGTGCGTGTTGTCTTGTGCAGTGATATAGATATGGACAAGATTTTTTTTAAGATAAGGTGCACAATCAGCGGAAGGAACAAGCTTAGGGTTAGATTACATTACTGAAGTGAGCAGAGGAAAGCTCCCTGCCCAGCCTACCCTAAAATATTACCATAATGTCAATGTTTGGTAGACTATGGTTTGTAGATCAGAAAAGGAAATTTATTTCCTTTTTTGATCTACTGGGTTTTCCTTATTGTGTTGTCAGTGTTACATGTTTTGGTCAATGTTTTGTGTCAAGCATTTAAAGTGCTAACAATTCATGACACAATCATTTATATAAGTGTGTATGCATCCTCACACATATATATATATGTGTGTGTGTGTGTGTGTGTGTGTGTGTGTGTGTGTGTGTGTGTGTGTATACACACACACACACACACACACATACATAATATATATATATATATATATATATATATATATATATATATATATTATATTATATTATTATTATTACTATTAGAAAGACAGGTTTCTTCCACACTAGTTTCATAGTTTCATAGTTTAGTACTAGGCTAGCTGCCCTGGGGCATTTGTAAGCCTAGCCATAGTGATGTGGCTTTCGCCACCACATAAAATGGTACAAAATGCACAGAATAGATTTAGAATACTGTGCCCCTGTCTAGTAGTGACACAGATGTGATCCCTGGGGTAAACTTACGATCTCCCATCCACTCATCAAGATTTCTCTTGAAGAGAGTCAGTGAGGGACTCTGCCTAACATGAACTGGGATCTTGTTCCAGAGCATGGGAAGCCTCTGGGTTATGAATCTATCCCTCCAGCTTGTCCTATTCATACTTGTGCCGAGATTTAAGTCTTTAGCTCTCGTGGTTCTGATGGATTTGGATTTTTTTGAGATGGAGCATGTCCATCAATTCCTGATTGGACATGGCCTTGTACGTCAGGCAGAGATCACCTCTGAGCAGGCGGTATGCTACTGAATAGAGCTGGAGTTTCTTTAGTCTGGCAAAATAAGACATATGTTGGAGACCCTTGATCCTCTTGGTGAGGTACTTTTGTGGTCTCTCCAGCTGTTGCAAATGCCGTGTGAGGTACATACCAAATGGGGCATTGTACTCAATCATGGGTCTGATGAGGGAGGAGTATAGGGGTGCAATGACATCCTTGGATCTGGATGTGAATCCCTTCATGATAAGGTGTGCAAGGTAGAATGTTTTTCTAACCACTTTGGCAACGTGGGTGTCAAATGAGAGGTCGCTGTCGACTTGGGTCCCTAGGTCTCTGATTACATTTTCCGTACTCAGTGGGTTGCTGTCTATGTGATAATTTGTGGGTACTTTGTTTTTCCCAAAGGGGATGACTATACATTTTTTGGCATTTAGTTTAAGGCCATGACTCCGGCAACAGTTGTCCATTTCTGTGAGGCCTTTTTGTAGGATGTATGTGTCTGCTGGTGTATCGACTATGGCACCTAGTTTGCAGTCATCTGCGAACTTTGTCAGCCACAACCCTCCCATGTTTGCTTTAACATCTGAGAAATAAATGCCGAACAAGAGGGGTCCCAGGGCAGATCCCTGTGGGACACCACTTGTGACTGGCTTTGAGTCTGACATTGCTCCAGCGATTTTAACTTTATGGATTCTGTCCTTTAGCCAGTTTGCAACCCATCTAGTGACATAAGGGTTTACATTTAAGCTGTTGAGCTTATCTATGATGCCTGAGTGGGGTATTGTGTCGAAGGCCTTAGCCAAGTCCAGGTAGGCTATATGGACTGCTTTGCCCTCATCAATGGCTCTAGTGACTGTTTTGAAAAAGTCAACCAGGTTCAAAAGGCAGGATCTGCCCTTTACAAAGCCGAACTGGGTAGGGTCAAGTGTCTGTAGGTCCCCTATGTCTCTGTTTATGAGTTCCATAATGATTCTTTCCATAGCTTTGCAGACCAGGCTGGTTAAGCTTATGGGGAGGTAGTTCCCAGGGTCTGTAGAGGTACCCCTTTTGTGGAGTGGGACCACTGTTGCTTTACGCCAGTGTTCAGGTACATATCTTGTAGTAAGGCTAAGGTTAAATAGCATTTTTATGTGCGGGTTTAGCTCCTCTTGGAGTTCACGTAGCACGCAACCCGGGATACAGTCAGGTCCCATTGATGCTGTGTTTTTAGCTTTGCTGAGGGCGGATCTCACCTGGATATCTGAGATGACAGGGAGATTACATTCAGCTGGGATAAGTATTTCTTCTTTTGGGGATGAGGGAGGGGAGAAATTTGCACTGAACCTGCCAGCCAGAATGTTGGCAATATCTGTGGGTTCAGTGTATTTTTTGTTGTTGTGAACTAACTCTGAGCATATCTGAGGGTTTTCGCCCAGGTTTCTAACATAGCTGAAAAAGGCTTTGTGGTTATCTTTAGTGTCCTTAGCGATTTTTCTCTCAAAGTTGGCCTTGGATGTTTTTATGAGAGAATGTAGTTTTCTGCTAGTGTTGATCAGAGATGTCTTCCCTTTATGGCATTTTGCTCTGTAGTGCAGTAGCTTCCTTCTTTTGTTATACAATTTGTTAATGGCTGAGGTCCACCAGACAGGACGCTTGCCTTTGGTGGAGAGGGACTTGGATTTATTTGGGATTGCATGATCCATGCATTCTTGGAGATGTCCATAGAAAGCATTTGTGAAGGATTCAGCATTGTGGGATGTGGTATCCACTGGCCCAGTGGGCTTAAAGGATACCATCTCAGTCTTAAGAAGAGTGAAGTCTGCTTTTGAGAAGTTTTTCACTGTAGTCTTTTGTGCTGGGGGTGGAGGTGGGATATGTATATCCAGGGTGATTAGTTTGGGGTCAGATCTCACTAGTGAGGGGTATACCTCCGGTGTGGAGCATTTTGTCCCCACGTTTGTGATGATCAGGTCTAGTATATTATCTCCCCTAGTGGGAGAGGTGACTAGTTGTTCCAGTGCATTTGAATTTATGAATTCCAGGAACCTTTGGGCTAGGGTGTTAGGGCTAGAATAATGTACCCAATCTATGTTAGGGTAGTTGAAGTCTCCCAGTATGATGGTATTTTGTGATACATTCATATCCTCCAATGTCTTCAGGAAGGCTGAGTGAGGTTCCTGAGATTGGGAGGGTGGTCTGTAACATGGTACCAGTTGTATAGCAGTTTTGCCTATGGTTAGTTGCACCTGTATGGTCTCCGATGCTTCATATGTTGCTACTAACCTGGAGGTGTGGGTGTCCTTGATGAATATGGACACCCCCCCTCCCTTTGTAGTTCGGCCCAGGTTTTGGGGCCGAAAAGCATGATACGAGGTATAGCCTGGTAGCGCTGGGGTGCACTCAGGAGCCTTGAACCAGGTTTCAGTTACTGCACAGATGTCGATGTTCTCCATACTGTGGAGTGCATCGAGTGCTTGCATTTTGAGATTTAGACTTCTGGCGTTGAGCAGCATTACCCTTAATTTTTTTCCATTTTTGTTTTCTAAGGAGGTGGGTTTGTCTTTTGAGCCTTGCCTAAAAAAGGCACTATGGGGGTGGCAAGAGCCTTAGCCAGTATCCGGAAGCCCAGTGGTGACAGGCGCAAGCCGTCCCTTGCGAAGCAGCATGGCTTGTCCAACATGTCATCCCAGGCAGACAGACATTGGATCCCCTTAGAATGACGCCAGTACTTGAGCCAATTATTAAAGCTGATCATCTTGTCTTTGTATTGTGGCATCATTCTTGGTGAGGGCAAGATGCTGCTCAGGGTCAGGGTCATACCAGCCTTGGCTACATAATCAGAGAGCTCCTCTATGTCTCTTTTCATGTAGTCCAGGGAGGTACGTCTCAGGTCATTCACACCAGCATGGACAATGACGGAGTCATATTTGTACTTGCTTTGGAGTGACCTGAGTGCGTGTGTTATGTGGCGGATCCTAGCTCCCTATAGGCAGCTCACAGTCACCCTCTCCTTGTTCAGCCTGGTAAGCGGGACATCATTGTGTCTGACTATAGAGTCACCTATTACCAGTGTATCAGGCATGGTGTTTGGCCTTAAGGGCCGTGATTGATTGCCACACTGATTTATTGAAGTATGTGTTGCATGTGTTTTGTTTTGAGGTGGTGGATTTTTGGATGTCTGCTTTGGGAGCCTCTGTTGTTTTGGTAAGTTTTTTATTAGAGCCTCCGAGTATGTCTTTGTGTTTTTATGTGTTTGGTTTGCAGTTGTGGTAGGTCTATGTGGGACTGGGTTTGTTGTGTGTGTGATTACCATCTCCTCCTGTCTGGTCATGCCAGCCCTGAGTTGAGAGAGTTCAGCCTCCAATTTGGCTATATAGTTACATTTCTCACATGTATTTGTGTTTGTTGGGAGGAGGAGAGGGTTGTCTGTGTACATGAGACAATTGTAGCATTGTCTCAAGATACCCAGATTAACCAGCTGAACTGGAGAGGATGCCAGTAATCTACCACTCGACATGCTAGAACAGTATAAGGGAGTGCTGTGCCTTTAAGGGAAGTGGATATTCACAGGGGTGGTAGGTGGATGTAGTGCTTACTTAGTATGAGAGTGCTTACTTAGTAGAGAAGTTTTGAGAACAAGTGCTAGGCTTATAATATAGCGAGTAGTCTGATTATACTAAGAGTAGAGCTTCCTTAAGGGAAAATTTGAAGAGCAGACTTGGCAGAGCCAGAAGAAGTTTAACCTTGTTTAACTTATGCGCACAACCGCGCAAAGCCGTGCAAACGCGGATTTTAAACAGGGAACTTCAAAAGAGCTAGAAATGGTCCAAAACAACCAATTACTACAGCTTTTGTGCTGAGGTCACTTCCTACAGGGACAGGTAGGCTGCTCAAGGCTCCCCACTCCCACTGATGAGCAGATAAACTTCCTTCTATCCAAGTAAGGTAATGGACAACACAGGAACTACACCACAGCCCAGAATACAGCAAAGCCTGTAAACTGGTCTAAACTAGTCGAGGAGAGGCAGGAAAACAAGGATTATTTTTTTGTTTTTTTTTGTTTTTAGATAGAAACACACAGAAAATGCAGAAACAGTAATAAATCAGTTACACAGGCTAGCACACTTTAGTGGGCAACCTCAACAGTTAAATTAAACAAACAAACAAACAAACTTTCGATCAAATTCGACTAAAATGTAACTTTAAGTGCAGATATTAAATAATGCAGCAAACAGCTAAAAAAACAGTTTAAGCTTATTTAGGGTAAGCTAGAGAAGGTATTTCAAGTAAAAAAACAGCAAAGATACTTAAATCCAGAAAGTAGTCACTTTTCTGAGTTCTCTGTAGCTAGGACCACTCTGCAGGACCACGAGGAGCTTGTCTGAGTAGTATAGCCAGAAAAAAATGCCCAGAGGCGGATTTTAAACAGGGAACTTCAAAAGAGCTAGAAATGGTCCAAAACAACCAATTACTACAGCTCTTGTGCTGAGGTCACTTCCTACAGGGACAAGTAGGCTGCTCAAGGCTCCCCACTCCCACTGGTGAGCAAAGAAACTTCCTTCTATCCAAGTAATCCAAGTAAGGTAATGGACAACACAGGAACTACACCACAGCCCAGAATACAGCAAAGCCTATAAACTGGTCTAAACTAGTCGAGGAGAGGCGGGAAAACAAGGATTATTTTTTTGTTTTTAGATAGAAACACACAGAAAATGCAGAAACAGTAATAAATCAGTTACACAGGCTAGCACACTTTATTGGGCAGCCTCAACAGTTAAATTAAACAAACAAACAAACTTTTGATTAAATTCGACTAAAATGTAACTTTAAGTGCAGATATTAAATAATGCAGCAAACAGCTAAAAAACAGTTTAAGCTTGTTTAGGGTAAGCTAGAGAAGGTATTTCAGGTAAAAAAACAGCAAAGATACTTAAATACAGAAAGTAGTTGCTTTTCTGAGTTCTCTGTAGCTAGGACCACTCTGCAGGACCACGAGGAGCTTGTCTGGGTAGTATAGCCAGAAAAAAAACGCCCAGAGGCGGATTTTAAACAGGGAACTTCAAAAGAGCTAGCAGATTAAAAAGGTCTCTAGCAAAAAAGGAGCATACCACCAAAATAATGGATAGATGTATCTCACATCATGCATTAATCATAGTTGTGCAGAACAAAATGGAGAACTTGAGTATATAGGATGCATGTGGGCTGGTTCTAAATAAAGAATGTGGGGTAGCAAGAAACACATGCACAATATGATAAGCCAAGTCTGTCAAAATAACACTAAGGGTAGGAGTAATTAAAAGAGATACAGTGGTATTGTTAAGGCTACACAACAGAAGATATCATTAAATCAGAAAGATGAAGGATATGAAGAAAGGATAAATTAAGAAAGAAGGAAGTTAGATAGAAAGAGCAATCAAAATGGCAGAGGGCAACAAACCAAGAAGAAGGAAGAGGAGAAGAGATGATGATTATTCATTATCAGGGTGGAGACAATGAGTTATCAGCAGGATAGAGGCAGTGTTGATAGTTGACTAGAACAACCCTGGAAAGATATTTGACAAGAATGTTTAATGAGTGCATGACTGAAATATGGAACTTGTATGATGAGGTAGTATGAAAAGAGACTGACATTGTGGAGAAATTGTAAGCAATCATGAGAAATGTTACAGAATTCATGAAAGTGTTTGACTGGAGAGAGGGAAGAAAGATTAATAGAAACACTAGATACTTAATAACAGCTGAAGTACTAGGAATGGCTATTATGGAATTAAAATTACCCCATCAACTAAAATATACACAGCTTCTTACCACCTATAAAATTACACAATTATGTCCCCAGTCAGTCATTCTGATCCAATTGCCAAACCTCTTGATAGAATGACAGCAGTGTGACAGTACCTTTGTGGCATTGAACAACATCTATAACACATGTAAAAGTACTTCACTCTGTGGTTTCTGTTTTTTAGAGATATTTCCTTATATCATAGATTAAAAAAGGAGATACACAGGGGAATAAGGGCTGTCACTGGAGGTAGGACAGGAAAGGAGATGTTAATTCAGTGGAGTGGGGGATTGTATGAGTGTTGTTTTAAGGAGTGATTATGAGAAAGTGACTGTGGATGTGACTTTGACGGGTGGGGTCATAAACGTATTCAGTCAGGACAGTATCTTCTAGGGGAACCCAAGCCAGAAGTTTCTAAATGTCATGAAATGGATACTACTAGGTCTTTGTGAGTGCATTTTACTTTTCAAATTGTACCTAGGAAAGACTCAGAAGGTTCAGTCAAATTTATCAAAGAAGACTTTTAAGGGTTTATCCAAACAAAAACAAAGGCAATGTGCAATACCTAGAAATGAGGTTTGGTAACATACCAATTTGTCCAGGGACATCTTTAGATGGGGTTTTAGATAAAATATTAATGGGTGGGTAGGAGGATAAGGAAATAAACTAGATGGGGGAGGAGAGAGTTAAATAGGAAAGTAGGAAGATTGGGAGGAAGTGAGGTAAGTGTAGGGGGGGTTTAATAAGTTTTGTGAGTGTGTAACTGGTAAGCTATCACATTTTGGCATGAACTTGCTAGATTGCAGGTTATGTCCAAGATGACCTGTAGGTACAGTGGTGTCAGATAGGCCTTGGCTTATTAGTAGTGGGTAGGTGGAGGTGAGTAGGGGTTACTTAATTTTTTTTTTTTTTTAGAACAATACATAAGCAGTAGTTATAAACAAGACTGATCAGGGTTAGGAGTGAGTTCAGCATTTCAAACGCCTAGCATAGGTTAGGCAGGGGGCCGGGGCTTATGGTGAACGTGTTTGGTAGGGGACAGGGCAAGAATGAATTGGTGGCTTTGGGCATGTCACATTAGTGATGAATCATTACATTTTAGAAATAATACCCTGCAAAAAATACATGGTAATGTATAATCCATTATTCTAGCAGCCTTTTAAGTTGTCAGAGTTATATGTAAATGGTTTGTACTTTGAGTATCTATTACACATTATCTACGGCTTGGCCCAGACATCCTCATAATTCCCAACCATTTCCATAACATGGTGATTTCTCAGCTTGGCAGCTATACCTCACTGTTCATACTGCTGCAGGCCATGGGTTGGGAGTGGCACCTGCTGCAGGCCAGGTAGTATGCACTCTGAGTGCGGGAATGAGGTACAACAGGGTTGCCAGTTGGTCGTCACACACAGACTTGGGGTATTGTCATTCTTGACCAATGACTGTGCAGCCTGGTGCTTGCCTTTCAGTGCAGCTCCCCCCCTCACATCAGGACAGTTACATTTATGCTACTGCTGTGGGGAGAGTGGGTGGGAAGAGGAAATTATACAAAGATAAATGAAGTAAAAGCACCGTGGGGTTATAGGTAGGAAGCGAGCAGACCCGGCTTTATTTCGTGGTATAAAAAGAACTTTTGGCTCTAGAAGCAAGTACAGCTGTTCCTCCTCAGGCTTGGTTCATATTTTAATTTCATATATACTGAAATAAAGCTATGTATGGAACCCGGTTTCCCAAGATTTAGTTTGCAGCTGCGTTGGGTCACTTGATGGTTACCTTTGTTGGGGCCTGGTGATGCAGTTGTGGATTGCTTTACTGTGTTCAGTTCTACTTTGTCATCCATTAGTATTAGTTGCTTTGCATGGTGAATTGCTTACAAAGTTTTCAGATGTAGTGGTTAGAGGTGGTGGTTTCTCCCACTGGTCTTCTGTGCAGTAGAACTGGCATGTTGGTATGTAGCTATGTTAAACTTATACAAAAAAAAATTAGGAGGTCAACATGGTTTGGATGGGATTTTTTTTGGTGTGCGTGCTGTTGGTCTCTTTCTGCAGCTACAGATGGGTCAGTACAGTCTTGATTTTGGTTTTCAATTGGGGGTTGACAGGGTTTGGGCGTGCTGTCTAGGCCTTGGTATTTTTTTGTGGTTGTGGGTAGAAAGTAGCAATGTTTCTTCGAATGCACTTCATGGGTGGTGTATTCTATGGTTATCATCTACAAGTGGAGACTTGGGCATGCTTCTTAACTGTACAGAGTTACAACAGTGTTTGCGCATTCCTCTGGCACAATAGTGTTTGTGTATACAATATACCCGAATCTCTCACTTTCTGTACAGACTGCTGGAAAAAAGCAGAATTTTGGAGGCCCGTATTAAGGTAGTGTGGCATTCTGAAGTTGCGAGGGCTTTTGCGGGTTGGAGACATTCCGAGCTATATTCATTCCTCTTGCATGCGCAATGTGGAGGAGTTGTGGCGAGATATGTAGTATATCTGATTGCCTCCTTTCAAATGTTAATATTCTGAGTGCAGTCGCTAAATAACAATTAAAAAAAAAAAAGCATAAATCTAACATGTATGGCTCACAGCCTAACATTAAATGTAGTGAGGTCTGATTAATGAGAAACAAATGCATGAATGTCAAGGACAGAAGACAATCTGTATTTATACCGTTTTCTATGAATGATGAACTACTTTGGAAAAATTAGTCAAACTAAATCTAATAAGCTTTTAATTTAGTTAATCTTATGAGAACACAGACTTTGTCAACCAAGGTTACATTTAATAGTAACAACCTAAACGCCCAAAGTATTCAAAAGGAATTAAATGGCAGCTGTATTACAATCATTCTTTAATGACAACAGGAATATCAAAATCAAAGAAATGTGACCAAGACACAGCAATGACCTCATCAAATATGCAAATATAGATGGTCATAGTATTTTGAGTTGCTTTTCTTTGTGGTCATGGTGAGTGGTTGTGGATTTGGGGAGTTGGGGCAGGCACCCTTCCATTTCGACCTGTGTTGGTAGTGTCGTTTGATCCCGTGAGTGGTGACAGTGATGTTGGCGGTGTTGCAGTGTGTTCAGTGGTTTTGTTTGTTTTCCATGATGGGTCAAAAGTACATTTTGAAGTCTGAAGCTGTCCATGAAAAACATCAGCGAACATGCAGTGAGGTACTAATTGTTCTGTTGATTGGGAAAGGTACTTTACTGCCGGTAATGGACATTCTTTTACTCAGCTGAGCTGCAGAGACTGAAGAAAGACCATGCATGGCGTTTGCTGACTGTTATGGGGGCAAAGGGGAGAACTGAAGCTTGGGCAAGATTTTCATAGGAAATATATAGAGGAAAGAATGGTTTAACACTCGCCGATTATGTATGGGGGTTGTGTGGCAACCTACTGGCTAGTCATGAGAGCTGACAATTAGAAATGAGGTCAGACCTTTGAGTTAGAACTCCTACTCTTCGGAAACTGATGTTAATAAAATACTGGTTTGATTACCTATAAGTCTGAATAGCACTAGTTTAAATGGGTGGCAAAAGAAAGAAAAGAAGAAATGGAGTGAGGGAAGGGAAATGGGAAGTAAATAATCAAAAAAACAAAGTTTTGGGCCTTTGCCACACTTTTATTTATGGCTTTGTCTAGATGATGCTCTAAGAAGGGAGAGGTAGTGTTTACATACTGGACTTTGCTACAGAGTTCCCGGACTGGACAGCTAGTTTAAAGATGCAGGTAAGAGAGGTGGTTTTAGTGAGATTGCATTTGGCATAGAGATGGAAGGTGAGTCTCCTATTGTAATTAGGGACGGAGCGCTACTTCATTTCCTCATCATTCTCTAACCATAACAATTTCCATATTGTCCGTGCGAGGGCAATGTCAGGGGGCAATGTTGATAAAGCATTCTCCTTTAACACGGATGTTGTTACTGGCTCCATAACTTGCTGTATTATCAGAAGTATGGAGTGGTTAAAAATTTTCTTTACTGATTCTTCTTTCTTTTCCAAGATTATGCCAACAGCCAAATAACACAGCTGGCACTCATAGCCTCATATGGGTGCATGTTGCATTAGGGATGCTTATACTACAAAGCAGCTCAAAGGGAAACCTGTCAAGTACATTCTTTTGGGGACTGGGGTTCTAGGTGAGTGCAGTGGCTGGACAGTGGATCAATACAGTAGGTGTCTGACAGGGATTAATGTGGTCATTAAGATGCACACTGGTTATGTGTGTGCTGCATATTTACAGTATTTTATCTTTCCTTCTTCTGCAGGACAGGAGGAGCTGAGTGGAACTCAGCTGATGGTCAGAAGAAAGGAGGCCCAGGGCAGAGCCTAGATGGCCAACTGATAGCAGCACTTTTTCAGAGCTTCATGAAACTAATATAAAAAACAGGAAATAACTTATTATATTTTAGCGAAAATACTTAGAATTGATAGATGAACATATAAACTATATTATTATTAACTTTGGTGAACTTTAAATTTTTTTTCCTGTCAAACTATAAAGGAGAATATATCATTTGTGGAGATGAGCACTTTGAAGACTTCTCATTCTAACATGGCTTTAAATAAAGAAATGCAGCTTGTGACATCTGCTCTAAAAGAACTCTCACTAAAGATGGATGATTTTAAGGAGAATTTACAAAACCTCAAGGAAAATTGTCAGAAACAGATTTTCTCAAGAAATGTATACAGCATCATCAATCCAGAATAACAAACTTAGAAGCATCCCTGAATGATCTTGATTGAAGACTGAAGGAAGAAGAAAGCCAGAAAGATTTCCTCATCAAACAAAACACTTGGCTTCTCAATAAAGTGGATGACCTGGAAAACAGGGATAGAAAGTCAAATATAAGGATTTTTGGCATCCTTGAGAGAAGCTGAAAGAGAAGATATAATTTCTTTCCTGAATACTTTGATTCCACAGATTTTAGATTTAAAGGAGGGTTTGTCCTTTGGTAGTAAAAGGGCTCATACAGCTTTAGGAAAGCCAGTGTCAGCATCCTCCTCTACTCCTCCCAGATCAATAGTCATAAAGTTTCTATCTTATTTGGACAAGGAATTGGTCTTAAAATCTGCCTGGAGGAAACGTCCATTAAAATTTAATCAAAACCCAATTAGGTTTGACAATGACTTTTCTACTAGGGTTTTGGAACAATCAAAACTCAGCGTGTCTTTCCTGCCAGAATAAAAATTCTATATCAGAATGAAATTAGATAATTTAATGCCTTAGAGGAAGCCACTGCCTTTATTAAAAACAATAACATTATTTCCTTACCTGAAGATATGCAGTGGGCATCTGCATCACTGAAGATAGTTACTGATAAATTTTGGACTGATGTTAAAAAGAAAAAACAAAAAACTGAGTCAAAGATTACTGTTCCCTCTAAATCTCTCATCTACTGCAACTGGACTTTAATTTGTTTTATACTTGCTAAATTTTCAAGTAAGGTATGTCATGATAATTTTTTTTCTTATTGTCTTTCTTTCTCTTTTATTTCTTTTCATTTCTATACCTTTTTTTTGTTCATATACAAATTAAATAATTGTTCATGCTTTTTAGTATATTCGTACAATATTACTGGGTTATTGAGTGATATAATTGAACAGTAAACTATCTTTGCTTCTATGACCTTAAGACGACATGCTATACATCAAATAATATATAGCCCTTTGCTCTACTAAATGCTCTTCAGAGTTATTACACAGGCATAGTCACTGCTCAGATTAATTTATCAAAACTGTTTTGGATACATGGGATAACAGGGCATATCTATGAGTTAGTATATATTAACTAGTTTCTTTATTATTTATAACTTCTGATTGTTTCAGAATAAATATTGGTACCCGTGTGAACAAAAAGCTGTTTTCCGGCTTTTGACATAAATTGGGGGTCTCTGACAGTTATATGCTTGTATGTTTTACGGCACAAGGTTTCTAAATGGTTACAAGTTATGTTTCCTGCAGAGTATAATGTTAAAGTACTGTTTTGTCTCTTATTGGCAATGAACTTGATCTATTTAACTTGAATTTGGCAGAGACACTATGTTTCCTGTATTTTTAGCAGTATGTGTCTCTTGTATATCTACGTAGCAGCAGTGGTTTATTGCTAGATATCCATGAAGATGTCTGTGAAATACGGATCATTCATGCTTGGTGTACCTGGTAAGTGCTTGCTTTAGAAAATGACTTTGTATTTAAAATAAAGAATAATGACATGAATTTATGGTTTGTTCTGCCTAATAAATTAAATGCTCTAGCTGGGATGTGAAAGTTTCTATAATGAGAGAGGTGTGTTTTTTTTTCTTTCTTTTAGAGTGCTTCTAAAAAGACTGTGTTTGCATGTTTTGAATTTGCCGATTATATAGAGTTTAGTTATGAGAAAGGTTGTAGTTGTATGGTTTGTGATGTCTAGAAGTGATTTCTTGTGTTGAATGTTAATTTACTGATTGGAAGTTTCTGACAGTTAAACTTTACATTTGTTACTGTAAATAAGCAGACTTTGTGATACAGTTAAAGTGAGGTCAGGAAACTGTACCATGTAGCATGCTTGGCAGGAAAATGTCAGTTTGAAATTTAAGAAGTGAAGCTTTCTTACTTAGCTCATGACATCATGCATTATCTGCATGCAGATCGGATTACATTATAACTAATGTGTATATGCAAGCCCAATTGTGGATGTCAAGACTCTGACTGATTATTATACAATGAACCCCCCATTAATATTCCAAAATGTGCACGCTGATTGGCCAGCATGCCAGCTGTAAATCCCACAATATCCAACGGTCACCCGGACTTTTTTCCATTGGTATAAAGTCCTCAAAATATATTTTTTTAAACAAAAAAAAAAAAAAAAAAAAGAAAAGAAAAAACAGATCAATGGAGACTTTCTTTTCTCTGTTGCTTCCGTTTCTAAGCATTGATGTACTGGGTATGCATGGGACGCAAGTCCCATATGCATGCTCAGTACATCAAAACAGGGAAGCAGTATACCACAACCAGTGGAAGAACAGTAATGCGCCATTATACGAAGATCTTCAATATACCATACCACGTCATCGGTTATTGCTTTAATATAGCATAGTAGGCTTTTCTTATAAGAATTATGAGCTACACTGACTGCAAACATATTCACCATTCCCTTTTATAATAATGACTATATTTTGCGATCAAATATATACAGAAATGTTATTTTTTCTTATAAACAGTAATTTATAGCCACTATTTCTTGTGAATATACTGGATTTATTATAAATAGATCTTTATAAATAACTTTCCCATGCAGTTAGCAAGTGTTTAGTATAAGCTTATACACTTACAGAAAATGCTTATGGCTAATGGTAATAACTGTATGGATACTTGAATACCATACTAAATCCTAGACAATATATGTGTGATTAATTTTGATTGAACTATAATTATTTTGCATTTAATATGATGAATTTCATATTGTATCTTAGATATTATTTTATGTTTTAGATGTCATGTTCTCAGTTATTATAAAGTCATGTTTTTTAATATATTAGCACTTTATGACAGGGAAAGAGCTCAGTAATATCTATGACTTGTGATAACACAACAAATAAGTTACAAGCTTCAGTATTACCCTATTATTATTGTAGATATTTACAGCTAACTCTATCCTAATCCTGCCTTTGAGTCATTCACTTTTAAGACCTGTTATCCACAGTAAGTTTTATATAAATAATGGGTTTTGCTAATTGTTGTCATATTAACTAATGTTAGTTAATTATTATTGATTTTTAGTCAGTCATTTAAACATCTGCTATTCCAAAAAGTTTAGGAGTTAACTGAAGACAAGTATGTCTCATGGAATATTTCTAAGAATATATGTTAACATCTTTGGGAAAGACACACACTCAACTATGTGCTAACACCAGATTCTTGTGATGTTTTTATTTAGTGGGAGATTGTCATGATAAGATTTATTTAGAGGGCAAGTAAATATAAATGCGAAATGATTCTTTGATTTGTTCTGTCATTTAGAAGTTTTTATTAGAACTAATACAGATGACATGCTTAGGTATATTGGGTAATCATTCAGTTTGTTAATAAAGCTAATGTTTCTTTAAACTATTAAGCACTAAATTCAGATCATATATATCCTAATATGTCTCTTGCTTCCTTAGTGATTAATTACTGTATAAATGTTTAATATTTCTAATAATAGTGTATGTAACTCATCTCTAAAACCTAAATGGATTCAATATCTGATTAGTCGCTTATCACTACTATTTTTCTCTTAATTTATAATATATTCTCCATTTTTTACTTTGTTTTCATGGGCTTGAACCAACAAAGGTTGATGGTTGGGATAGGTAGTCTAGCAGATTTAGTTTTGTTTGCTAGACTAGGAATGTGTCTCATTCCATGTATAGGGTGTATTAAAGTTTACATCAGAGTTAAATATGCTATTTCTTGTTATTTAACTGTTTTTATAGTTTTGAAATGCCTGACACAATTGTTTTACTTTTATCTTTCATGGGGAAAGTTATTTGGATTGAGATAAATAAAAATACAACAATTGATATTCTGTTGTCTATTCAGGAGGAGTATTATGTATACAGGATTCTATTGATACAAGTACCTTTATTATTTGCTATCTTTAAAGAATTCTGATAAGAATTTAACTTTGATGTCCTTAAATTCTAATGGCTTAAACAACCCACATAAGACAGCTAACCTACTAAGGTATTTTAAACTAAACAAGGCTCAAGTAGTTTTTCTCCAAGAGACACACTTTAAAATAAATGACACATTTATGTGGGACCCTAAGGAATACACAATACTAGCTCAATCTTCTTATAAAAACAAGACCAGAGGAGTAACAATTCTATGGAAAAAGACTTTCTTAAATCCCCAAATGATTTACAAACATGTAGATAATGATGGACTCATGGCCTTTGTTATACTTAAGTTTAACAATAGAATTTGGACCCTGGTTAATTTATACTGGTTCCTGGCTATGGGGGTTGGACTTGCTAAGAAACAGACTTTATTATAACTACATCTAAAGGTAATATTATACTAGGGAGTGATTTCAACTGTATTACAGATATTACAGATACTACCAATTGGAAATCTCCTAGACTGTCGTCCTCAGCCAAACATTTAAAAAATGGATAGAAATGTTTAAATTAAAAGACACCTTTAATGCTTTGGGACCAAATTATTTAATATTCTCACACCAAGACTATAGACATGGTACCCAAACTAGAATAGATAAAATGTATATCTCACAAGATCTTTATTCTACAATCTTGACTTTTTCAATACAACCTGGTCCCATTTCAGATCATAATTCCCTGTCATTAACAATGCACTTGGAATTCAATCAGTTAGTTATTACTTCATGGATTCCTTCATATATCACACAAATTAAAGACTATAAATCTTGATTAACTTCTGAACTTCAACTTTTCTTAGAGATTAATTATAAACCTGAAGCAAACACGATTATGGTTTGGGATTCTCTTAAGGCCTGTCTATATGGCAAAACCATTAGCTGGTACAAAAATAAAATTAAAGAATGGGACTCAGAATTACAGCAACTCCAAAATCAAATATTATCTCTTAAATCTAATAAGAACTTAATTGCTACAGATAATAAAAAGAAAATAGAAGAAGAAAACAAGAGATACAATGAAATATTATCCCATAAAACTAATTTAGCTATGGAAAAACTGAAATTAAATTCTTATGCTACCTCTCCTAAGCATCTTCATAACTTATCTATGAAAGTTAAGATACAATCAAAAATTAATAATATTGATAGTATCTTTCATGAAGGGAAAATAAAAAAGTCTCAAACATAGGGGACATTCTGGAGGCTTTTAATTATCATTATGCAGAACATCATAAAGAAAAAATAAGTACAAATGAATGTGAGAAGTTAGAGACTATAGTTACCAATATAACAAGAAATTCTGAGGAACTTAAGCTAGATTTACAAAAAAAAAACTATTTCTCAAAAGGGAATTATAGACTGTATTAAAGGAAGTAAGTCTAATAAAGCACCTGGAATAGATGGCTTGATTAACAAAATGTATAGATTGTTCCCTTCTTCTATAATCTCTCTCTTACATAAAACCTTTCCTGAAGTTCAAACATTAGCAAAAATCCCTCCTTCTTGGAGATATTCTCTAATTTCCCCTATATTAAAAGAGAATAAGGACCCTAATCATTGCAACTCATATAGGCCAATTTCTTTGGTGAATAATGATTATAAATTATTCATGTCAATTATGGTCAACAGATTGAAAATACCCATATCTAAAATAATGAAAGAA
Source organism: Protopterus annectens (assembly GCF_019279795.1). NCBI lineage: Eukaryota > Metazoa > Chordata > Ceratodontiformes > Protopteridae > Protopterus > Protopterus annectens. Next base: position 563,979,377 of record NC_056731.1, read on the forward strand.
GACCAAACTGGTTTCATACATAACAGGCATACACAGGATAATATTAAACTAGTATTAACACTGATAGATTACCTCAATAGAGGAAACCATGAAGCATTGATAATAGGACTAAATATTCAAAAGGTCTTTGACTCCTTAAATTGGGATTATTTATTTAAAGTCTTACAGTTATTTGATTTCCTCTCCTATTTTATAACAATGATAAAGAAAATATATGAGAGTAATCTAGCATATGTCAAATTAGGTCCCTTTACTTCCAAAGCAATCAAAATTAATAGCGGTACTAGACAAGGATGTCCCATGTCCCCTATCCTATTTGCTCTGGCCATAGAAATACTTGCCATCTTAATACGTAATTACCCAAAAATAAGAGGTATAAATATATATGACCAATATATACCTAAAATAATGATGTTTGCTGATGATGTCTTACTTACCTTACCCAACTCTTAGGAAGTGTTAGGTGAAGTGGATATAGTAATAACAAATTTTCAAAAAATCTCAGGACACTCCTTCAATAAATCTAAATCAAAATATTTATTATTAAATAAAAAAAGAACATACAGGTTCCAGTTAATCATATTATTGGAAACCAAGTTTCAACTCTAGACTATTTAGGAATAGTCCTAGGCAAGAATATAGGGGAAACCTTACAGCTTAACTATGCTAAAGCCATAGACTTAATCAATACATTGATAAGCAAATGGAATAATTTGTTTATAACATTTGATGATAGGTTATATCTGATAAAAATGGTTTTGTTACCTAGAATATTATATATAGAATATTATATATAGCACAAACTCTTAATCTTCCACCAGAAAAGAAAATCCTTAAAGAAATCACTTCAGCTCTGATGAAATTCCTATGGTACCCCCCAAAAAAATAAAGTGGCATATTCTCATCATATCAGAAAATGGGAACAAGGGGGGTTACAATTCCCAGAGATTGAAACTTATATAAAGGCATCTATAATTAAAATAGTGATGAATTGGATAAATCCTAGATACTCTTCCAACTGGAAACAGTTACACTCCATTATACTAATGAATTAAAATTATTTATCAAAAAATGCTTTGGTAACTGACAAAGATAAGATGACATGTCACTATTTAAGTTTAAATTTACAGTATAGTACAACAAAATTAACTAAACTAACATTAACAATATTTTTGATGTGTTTAGAAAATTCATCAACACAAATTTAGATATAAAACTGTGGCATAGATTTTTAATGCCATTTACTATTACAAGAGATGTCCCTGATAAAACACAGAGAGATTTTTGGATTATGGGAGAATAGTAACCTATTTTGTTGGTTGCAATGTATTGAAAATCAACAAGCTTTGAACACGCAAACATATATTGTCAACCTATGGCCTATCCCCTAATGACTGGTTTGTTCTAGAGAGTGTCACAAAATATACTAAGGATCTGTGTAGAATAATACACTACTCATCCTTCACAACCGTACCAAAAATTATAAACAGTTTTTTGGAATCCTATATAATAATATCAATATTAAGAATGACCTATCATATCTATATAATACTTTAATTGGCTATAAGACAGCTCCTAAAGATTCTTACTGGCAATACCTAACTAAAGGGTTTCAAATATCATTATCAATGGAAGCTAAAACAAACATTTTATTTTCAGTTAAACTAACTTCTTATTCACAGATCTGGAGGATTTTCCATTGGAAATTTCTACACAGATCATTTTTGACATCTGAGAAACTCTCAGGAATGAACCCCTCAAACAGCAAGTTATGTTGGAGATGTCACTTGTCCACTAATGCTGACTGGTCTCATATATTTTATGACTATACTAATATTAAACCATATTGGAATGAGATTAACACATTTCTTTAAGCTATCTATACAGATATATTTGTTTTGACAAAGTCTTTAATTTTATTGAATGTTTTTAATAGTAGTAATATGAAGAAAGATGATCTGTATCTGTTGTGGACCATGTTAGCAATAGCCAGAAAATGTATAACTAGAAGATGGAACTCTAATGTAGCACCCACAATGGAGGAATTCCTATCTTCACTGAAGGAATGCATACTAATGGAGAAAAGAACTAAGAACTTTTCATAAGCCATTGGTTAATAGTCCATGGAGGAAAGTTTTGAATTTGATTGATACCCTACAGATGGAATCAAACTCTTCCTATATCATAGCTTACATATCAACTAATTATTTAATTACAAATGTTTTTTTCTGAATCCTTTTTGTCAGGCTGAATGTAAATACTGTAAATAGTTATTGAATGTTATTAATATATTAAAACATTGCGTTATTTCATCAAAAATCATTGGAGTAAAAAAAAAAAACAAGGAAGGAGGCCCAAGAGGTGATGGAAGCTGTTGCAGTGGATGTTCCTGTTGCCAGAGTAGTGAGTAATGAGACCACAAAGGGCAGTGTGCAGAGAGGGGAGTGGCAAGGTAATAGAGTCTGATGGGGGTGGATGCTCTGGTGTCTGCAGTGCAGCACAATGAGGTCACAGCTAATCCTACTTATTCGGGTTCATCAAGGCACGTCAGAGTACTGTGCTTTGGGGATTGTGGGGGCAAGAAGGTAGAGGTAGGTTGGAGGCAGGGGATCATTTATAGGAAGTGTGGGGTTCCCCCAGGGGGAGTTGAGTCACAACAATCATAGGAGCATAGAAAGTATTAGGCTATCAGCTTTAGGGCTTTTACCAACTTGCCAAGTTCAACCCATGTGAGCGGATGGGTGGAACCATTGCAGTACAATTATTTACCCATCCAGTTGTTACTGTGTTTGTAGAGGGCCAATGATGTGTCCTGCTTGGCAGGACATTGACGTTGGGTCCTAATATGTGGTATTGTCAGGTTGACAAGTCTGTCTCTCAAGTAGGCATTGGTAATGTTACTTACCAGGTTAAGGTTTTAGAGAGAGTAACACGAGGACCATGTCACTTGTGCTTTGGGTGAATTTGTAGGTAGGGTTTCAGGAGGCATTGTAGGTATTTGGGTGTGTCAGGATAGTTTAGGAATGGGGTGTTTTGTCTACGTGGGAGCTATAAGGCTTAGGCGAGGCATGTTTTGAAGTTTGGCAGAAGTAGATCATGTTTTAATTCCTTCCTAGCTGCATGGGAACATCAGGGAAGAAATGGTTTGAGGGAAAGGTCAGGGACAAGCAGCAGGTTAAGGATGTTCAATTTTTGCTAGGATATTAGTGAGGATGGGTATTTGGAAGAAGCAAGCCTGGGGTGGGGGGTAAGGTTACCTTGAGTGCTGTGGTTAGGGCTCTAGTCAGGATTGGTATTAGGAAGTAGTACATTTGGGGATGATTAAGGTTAGGCAGGTTTGGAGGGGTTTCAAAGCAGTCATCCCATTAATCAGTAGCATAGTATTGTGTTGGTGCTACCTTTTAGGTAGAATATGTTGCCGGACTACTTCATTGCTAGACATCATAGGTGAGTTTTCAGGAACTAGTCATGGGGACTCAGGTAAAGGAGAATACTTCTACTGTACAGTTTCCCAAAATGTCAAAGTTTTGGCCTTATATTTTGAGGCACCTTTCATAAATTTATATATCTGGGAGCTAGAGAGCATATGACTTGGGGAGTAGATGCAGGTGGTACATCTGATTATTTTTTTTATTTATTTTATTTTATTTAACATTTGTTAACTGGTAAAGCCCGATTTGGAACTAAGCCAATTTTCAGTGGAGGCATGGAGAGAAACGGTCCAGATGTATGTCTTTGAACGTGGGAGGAAACCAGAGAACCTGAAGGAAACCCACATGAATGCAAGGAGGACATGCAGACTCCACACAGAAGGCACTTCAGTTGAGAATCAAACCAGAGAACCTCTTGCTGTGAGGTGACAATGCTACCATTGCATCACTGTGCTGTCCTGATTAGTTGGCGTTAAAGTTACAGGGGATTGATTTGGTTGCATTACTGGCCAAGCTATCAAGGCTTAGGCTGAAATGTCATTTGGGAGTAATGTTATATTGGCCTAGACCTTAATGGATTAATTGGAAGCATAATCAGTTTGCATACATGATGTGTTCAGCTTTTGCGGTGTTGGTTTTGGGAGAGAGGATTTTCATTAATTCTGGATGCATTGGTGGACCATTGAATTTAGTTAGGGAGAATTCAAAAATCAAAACAAAAAAAACCTTTTCGCCATTCTTATATCTATTGGGATAAAGGGGGCTGCAGTTAGACTGGGCAGCATGCAATGGGGCTTGCATGGTTACAGGAGGCATTACAGCCCCTTACAGTCTTCATGAAACATTTGCAAGGTTGCGATGTGGGAATAATTCTGGAGTTACAGTTTGAAGGATAACAAGAGTATTGGTGATTTAAAGAGTTTATTTCAAAGTAAGGGTATGTGGTCTGCTGTGGTAATTTTAGCTTTGGGGGATGGCTCATCAGTTATGTCAGCAGTTTAGATAACTGGTTGCTTTGGGGAAATTTATGTTAGGCTTCTGGGAGGTTGATGATAAGGATACAGTCGGTTCAGAGAGCAGGGCGTACACCAAAGGATTTTTGGTTTGACTTTAGGTATTGTTAACTTTGTTTTGGTAGTTTTGTTGGAAATTTTGGAATGAAAGGGGAGGAACAGCCTGGTCAGGCTGGTGGGCGGAGAAGAGGGACAGGCTTGTCCCTCTTCTGTTCCCCCTCTGGTTTTGGAGCTTTGTTTCAATGAGTTGGGGAATGCAAGTGAGTGATTGGACGCTGCTTGACAAATATAAGTAAGCAAGCAAAGGTGAGGCTGCTGCTTATTTGGTTGGATGGTTATTTCACTGAGTTGGGAAATTCGAGTGAGCGGTTGGACACTGCTTGATAAGTAAAGTTTGTGAGTGGAGGTAAGGATGCTGCTTACTTGGTCAGGGTGAGCGGGGGCATGTTGCCCTAACTTAACTGATATATGGATGTCGGGTCAAGTGAGAGGCAGGATGCTGCTTGATAAGTAAAGTAAGTGAGCGGAGGTAAGGATGCTGCTTACTTGGTCAAGGTGAGTGGGATCACACTGCCCTAAGTTAATGTTATGTGGATGTTTATGGCGTCGTCTAAATGAAAATATTAGTTGATTAATGAAGTTATGTTTATAGAATTTTAATAAAGGTTGTCAAATGTCATTTGGTGTGATATGCTTTATTTGAAGGGTACCTGGACAAATGCACTATATGCTAACTAGCTGATGGTTCTCTGGACTCATAATATTATGCCTGACATGTAGTTTAATATTATGTGGCGGTACCTTATTCTATCTCTGCCACTACAGAGGAATCTCTAATATGGCTATGTCATGGTGCATGCTGCAGGAGAATAAGCCCATTAGGATTAAGTGCAGTTTGCATATTTGGTACAAAGTTTTAACCTTCTCAAGTAAATGTGTTTAGAAAAGTCACAGCCAGTTTACAGAACATGTTAATATTGGAAACTAAGTGTAATGTTTCAAATAAGTGCTAAGTAAACAGCACATTAACTAGGACTATGATAAAGTACTTTAAATGTGCAAAGTAAAACATTATTTATTCTGCATTCTTTTACCTATTCAAAAATTGCAATCATGGTTGCATCATACCTCTCAACCTCTTAGTGCAAGAAATCTGGACAAAGCCCAGCAGAATTGGGGGGGGGCAAAAATAAGGATATATTTTAAATGTTGCTCTTATAAACTTAGAAAGTTGCTAGAGTAACAGGGTTTGTTTTACCTTTTTCTGAAGGAAGTCTAAAACTCAAATGTATGTCAATATTTAGTGACTTCAGTCCTCAGATCATCCCACTGATTTGCCAGAAAAGCACAAATTTATGAGGAACAGGCCATAAATATGTGTCAAAAATCTGTACATTCTGCAAAAATCTGTACAGTTGAGAGGTATGATATATTCCTATTACAGACCTCATACTATCAAAAAGAAAAGAAAACAAAAGCAGTTACTCCTGTGAAAAATGTCCTTCACCTATTTTTCATGAAGTCTACACTGACATAAGCTTAAACTGATTAAGCACACCACTCAAAGAATCAGATTGATCACATATACAATAAAAGCATTTTGCAAAAATACAAGCCCTCTTGCACTCACATGATGAGGTTTAAGTCCCTGCACCATCCTTTATTTATATTCAGTAACTCAATGGTTGCACATCAATGCAGAGTACAAACAGAAACTGCACGTGATTGCAGAATTCAGCAAATTGAAATTAAACTTGATGAGTTTAAACCTCCTCCACTTTATATTTGCCTGTGAATGCGGCAACATCAGAATGTTTTATCAGTGTTTGTTTATGTGTGTACTCACACATCATATGTATTTTAATTTTAACAGTGCATTCTGATAAATGGTGTGATAAAAACATGTATCTCGGACGGCCACTGTGTAGAAAATTTTTATTGGTATCCTTCCTTTGAAATTTATTAATTAGCAGTATCCTACCTATTTCTTCAAATCATTTTTCAAAACTCTAATCATGTCACCAATCTGCAATAAGTCTTAAATCCATAATAGTTATGCTGCATTTAACAAAATAAAATAAAACTTAATAAACATCACAGACATATAGATACACACACACACACACAAACACAAACACACACACACACACACTGACACACACACACACACACACACACACACACACACACACACACACACACACACACACACACACACACACACACGCAAGACCATCTAAAATAAAATAAACACTAAAATTAAAAGCTGAAAAAAACACCATAAACAATACACAGAAACTGTAGTCTTGTAATCAGCTATGCATAAAATTATTAAAACATAGAATAAACTCCTTAAAAACCTTCTACCACACCCCATAGTAAAATTGTAATATTCCAGCTATAACTAAAACTTAAAAGCAGTACCAGTGTAGCAAAGGTGCCAGGCTTGCACTTGACACACTTCTTATCGACGATATATGTAAAATTAGTAATGTGTGAATACTGTGCTTTGAATTTTAAGATCAACATTCTAGTAGCCCATAATTTCTCTTTTCCCCATGTTACAGTGATCTCCGAGTTAGTATATGTAAGTAATGGGTGTCTGTGGGTTGTCACCCTGCAAAAATTCTTCTTCTTTGTGATAATTTTATAACTTTCAAGTGCGGTTTCATTTTTGAGTGATGAGATACTTTGTGATTATACTTATTTATATTGATTACAACACACTGGCACTTTAGCCACAGAACCCTTAGCAGAGCCCCATTCTCAGCTATTATTAAAAAGAACATATGCACATTAAAAAATAAACAAACATTTGCAAACTGTAGATGTAAAATGGAAGTACACATACAATACCCCTATAGGACATACTGTAATAAAAATGAAAAAGGAAAGCAAAAAAAGAAAATTAAATAAAATTAGACAACATGAAAATGGTAGTATCAACAAATCAATTAGAAATTCAAAACTAAATTAAAACTTTAAAATACACTAAAGAACAAAAGTAAAATGATATGTCCATCTACACTGCATAGTGCCCCTGACTAATCAAAACACTAAAAATCAGACAACAAATTACCTCAGACCAGTAACAACAGCAGTAATAGCAGTTGTAATAGTTGTAATACAACACCACCCATGTTCCCTAAAACTACAATATAAAATGCTTCCCCTATACATGTTAATTATGGAAAATATGAATGTTCTTTTCAATGTACAAGCTGATGCTATACTGCAGTGTGGTGTGTGGGAATATTCCCGCAACAATTAACCAGCTCACATCTCTTCATTTTTAATTACAATACTGTAAAAGAGAATATCCTCAAAGGCTAAACTCAGAAAATTATTTGTCCTGGCCTCCTTTAAATAACTCACACCAACACCAAAAGACAGATGACGAACTTTATGAATACAAACAATTATTACCTTTATTCACATAAAACAATGAATAACTGGAAACTTCACATTCTTTCAAATAACCTCAGGGAAGCGTATCCACTCACCCTGGCAGAGTCATTCATCAGGCAGCATACACACTCACCCTGTTTAATCATCCATCAGGGCAGTGTACCTACTCACCCTGACCAAACCTTAAATGGGCAGCACACCTGCTCACCCCTTTCAAATTAAGCAGCATCCAAATAAGCTCACTTACTATCAAGCAGCATCCAGCAACTCACTTGATTCCCTAAACTCAATGCCATCAACACCCTCACCTTGAGGGGGAACAGAAGAGGACAATCCTGTCCCTCATCTTTCCCACTGCAGTTACAACCAACAAGCTAACACAATATGAAAACGGAAAGGAGGGAGGGTCACAACTCATGCCAAAATATGACCCCACTTCCTCTGCAGCCAAACTATAAAAGCAAAGTCCCTCCCTAAACCTACATCACTTCCTCTAACTTCCCAAACCAATTAACCCTTGATGCCCAGAGCCCAGCTACCTGTCTAATCCACACCAAGCACCTCCACCCTCCCTCCTTCTCCATTCCCCCTATACTACCCCACTCCCTCCTTTATCCCCCCAAAGAGGTTCCTGGACAAATTGGTTTGTATCAAACCTCATTTACTCACATAGAGGTACTTCTGAAAGGAGGACTTGGAAGCATGAAGTAAGAAAGAGTCCAGATGGGGCTAAACTGTGAAGTGTAACCTGTTGGTTATACCTTGTGGAAGTGCTTGCTTTTGAGAGCTGAATTTTGGGCTTGGGAGTGGACTGCAGCCTGGGACTTTTTTTTTTTTAGTTAAAATAAGCCTATATCCTGGAAGAACTGTGTGGACTGAACACTGTAATGAAGGTACGGCTTGCTTTATTTTGAAATTGCAAAGCCAAGAAAGTTAATTATTCTACTTTTAGGATTACAGAGGGGACAGCACATTGAGTAGAAAGCAAGAGGTTCTCTGGGTCAGTTCTTGGCTGGAGTATCTTCTCTGAAGTCATCATATCCTCCATGTGCTTGGGGGATTTTCTCTAGGTAATCCAGTTTTCTTCTGCATCACAAAGCCATGTATTATGTGGGCTGGAGACCTAAATTGGATGTATGTGTAGGTGTATGTGTGTGAGATACTGAAGAAAGGCCTGGAAATCATATTCCATCCCCTGCTTACTTAATAAATTCTGTGGTTGGAAGATGCTGTTTGTGGGATTGCTATAGGAGTCAGATGTGACTTGACAGAAGTGGATAGTTTGATGGATGGATACACATAATTTCCCTAATTTACACACATACCTGTGAACATACAAACACGTACACATGCACACACACACACACACACACACACACACACACACACACACACACACACACACACACACACACACCATACCTCTCAAGTGTACCTCATTACGAAGAACGTACCTCATTTGGGGTCTTAAAAAGTTCATGTTCCTCCAAGTTCCTCAAATGTTCCACATTGAAAGACTGTTACACATTCAGTGTTAGGAATTTTTGCTTAGTGAAATCCATTGTAAATAGAAATGCATCATATTATTTCATTAACATATCTTCTTTATAAGTAAAACTAGCATATTTTAACCATCCTATGACCTTCCTAGTTGAAGTTGTTAGTGAGCCATTAGTATGTGTTCCACATTTTGCCCATTTGTTCCACATTATGAGGGCTAGTGTTCCTCATTTTTGAGATCAAAGGTTGAGAGCTATGACACACACACACACACACACACACACACACACACACACACACACACACACACACACACACACACACACAATAACATAAATTAAACCCTAAAACCATGTGTACTACCTTACAGAATATTACTGACAAATTGTCTTGGGGCACAGTAATGTTCGGTATTAACAAGAGCATCTCTGTGTCATTATCTGGATCATATTTTTTCTTTTTCCAACAGCTATAAATCTTGTCTCCTGTCTTACTTTTGAACAAATTTTAAATTGCATTTTTATTTTTTCCCCTCATTGTCATTAATAACAGCTGTGAATGTCTTTGGCATCAAAGGGCAGACAAATTATATATTTTTTAAACTGTTCATAAAAGGGCAGCAACATAGTTACTTCTCTAAATGACCTCATTATTGCAAAGGGTGACATTTTAGGAAAATGTTAAATCTAAGTACAGTGCAAGCCCTTAAGGGAAACATGTTTGGCTCAGTGACAGCGGAAACACTGGACAGGCAGGTTAGACTTGCATAGAATGCTAAGATTTATGGCAGTGCGTGATGTGTTTGCAGGTTATGTGGAGAGAAGAGAGTGTTAACTCATTAAATACTGTGGTTCTCTGGCAAATGAAATACCTCTTTTTCAGGTTTTGGGTTCTTTTAAAGTAATAGATTACTGCTCTTTTGTGTTTAAGTAAAATTCAGCATACTGACTTCAAGGCTGAGCCAAAATCCAGATTCTGCTTTTCCAAATGAATGGGGACTGCCATTGTAATGAAATACAAAAGGTATTCAATCATTCCTTTTAATTATGTCATTTCTATTCCAGAAAGCTTAGACAGATAATGCTGCCATATCAATTTTCAGCATGGGGACAATAAGCTAGTAATTAAAGAACCATGTCAAGGTGTTCATAATGATTTACCATGCAGAACAACCTTGTTCTGTAGAAAAGTTTAAAATATATTCTATAAAGAACTGTTTTGGAACTTACCTCCCCTTTTGGATATTATGGACATTAACTTGTATAGCATTTCTAAGGACTTTTCCTCCATATATATCTGATTTTGATTTTTATATGTCTTTCATTTATATTTACTGATTAGGAAAAACAGGCTGAAGTTCAACAAAAAACAGACAATGTTTTAGCTAATGAAAATCATCATTTTACTTTTTAGTCAACTAAACCTCATTACATGCGGGCATGCAATCAAACCTACCTGCATGTATCATGTCTGCTGAGGTTTACTGTTCTTAACTCATCTCAGGAACAAAAGTACATTCAAACTCTTTTCAAATGGCATAAATTATCAATAATTATGCAGTTTTAAAAGAATGAAAATATCGACTTACTGTCTCTTATACTTTCTCAAAGTCAGTCTGGAAAGCAAGACTGCTGAGAAAATTAAAAGAGCATTCCAGATATACAGAATGTCCCCTTATTCTGGGAAACAAGTGAATTGAGGTTATAAAAAATATGCAAAGAACATGAAGACTCTGGAAAGCTACAGTAGCTTTCTTAAATGTATTTCAAATAGAAAATTAATTAAGAGTGCACAGAAAAGTAAAAAGAGAATTACAATCATAATGGCTTGTATGACCATATAATCTTTAAGGTAGGTGCAATTTCCCAAATGCTCAGATTTATAGAATTCAAAGATATAGGATAAGATTCACAAATGGATACTGCATTACACGTAAGGAATGTGTATTCGGTATAACTCCTAAAATGGCACAATTTAATACAGGAAACCTTTTTCTCTTTAAATACAATGTTATAATCCACCCCCACCTTTCCTTATCCACACATGATTTCCAACTTCTTTGCCTTAGAATGATACACAAAGCCAAAGGCAACAGAGACAAAGGCCCCAAAACAAGGACAATGTTCATATAATCCCCTAATTCACTTAAAATTGAAGAGAACAGCAGGTTTTGGCTTGACATGCATTTCCTGAGAAATGTGAAGTATGAAAATATAATGTCTGTCATTACTGACTGACTGTAATCCTCAGAGATTTAGCAGAAAAACAAACATTTCCCTGTGGACAGGATGAAAACATGAATCATTATAAGGGACACTGTACAAAACCAGGGGTTGCTGCAGCACGGAGTTCATCAGAAGAGAGCTACTAAAAAAGTACTTGACTGATAATGCTGTGCTTGGTTTGTGGCTAGACTACATGCAATGAGGAATGAACAGATTGCTGCATTTAAAGCAACTGAATGCATGGTGTGCATTGTGTGCCTCCAGACTACAGAATTTCAGGATAGATTTAGAATACCTGAAGAATTTGTTAAGGGTGTACAAGAGTTCACAAGAAGTATTATCCCACAAAGCTGTCACCCACCCTGACCTTCCTCTGTGCAAAAGGCCTATTCATTTCCTGAGATGTAAAGCACTACACCACAGTTACACATTAATACAGTTCAAATTTTAACTCTAAAAATAGGATAATTAAATAAAGCTGTGGCTATTTTCATGATTTGTGAGTTTAGACTATATTCTTCTTAACAAAAGAAAGTGTAACAACATAGTGCAGGATGTGTTACACACTCTATCGGGTGCCAGAGAGCACTAGGAAGCTGCAGAAAGGGGTTATGTCAGCACATACAGTCTCCAAGGGCATGAAAACAAGTGGGGCAAAAAATGGGCTACCACAAATATCTATTGGTGTTAGGATTTAATAAGTCAAAGGGATGATGAAGTAGTGCTACTTCACAAATATGTTGATGCCAGAAACATACCGACCCAGAAGGAAATGGTTTCTTTCCATTAGGCTCTGTGGACATGATGTTAGGGAGTGACAGTAGATAGTACGCTTTATTATTACAACTAATACAGACATAGCACTTGAGGAGATGTCCATATGCAGTACAATTTTTTATGGCTGCTGTCAGGAGCATGGTATTGGGGGCAGGGTTTTACTTTCTATTTGTCCACAAATAAAATATTGGAAGACCGGGTGGGATATTAATTTAGCTTCTGACTACTTCTCTGGAGCTTATAATGTAGATTACCAATGATGGAGAGTGTTATGGGCTTTTTATACACAAGCATGGAAAAGTAAAGGCAACTGGTAGGAACCTGGGAAGGTTATTTTCTAACTGATAAAAACTGTACCCACATGCCTTAATATGACTACAGTGGAGATCTTGATATACCACTGAAGCAAAAAGTTGAGGTACTCAGAAGATAGTGCATATGCATGCACCCATGAACTACCACATAAACGGCAGTCTACTTAATGCCAAATGTGTGATAACAGACCTTGGGACCCAGGTGGACAGTAGTCTCTCCTTTGATAATCACATTGCCACAGTAGTTAGGAAATCCTTCTATGTGGCACATCTCATCACAAAAGGGTTCTCATCCAGGAAAAAAAAGGTCATTGTTCCCCTCTACTCGGCACTCATTAGTCCCATTATAGAGTACAATGCCCCTTTTGGAATGTACCTCACAAGACATCTGCAGAAGCTGGAAAGGTCACAGAAGTACCTCACAAAGAGGATTTCTGGCCTCAAACAGATGTCCTACACTGACCGTTTTAAAAAACTCCAGCTTTACTCTGTAGCATACCGCCTACTCTGAGGAGATCTCTGCCTAACATATAAAGCTATGTTAAACCCAGAGCTATTGGATATGCTACACCTAAAGAAATTCCAATCCCTCTGAGGTACATGCTCTAGGGTCCTAAACCTTGTCACCACAATAAACAGGACATGCTGGATGGATAGATTCCTGTCCCAGAGACTTCCTATATTCTGGAACAAGCTACCCATCTATGTCAAGCAAAGTTCCTCATTAGCACTCTTCAAGAAAAATCTTGATGAGTGGATGGGAAATAGGAAATACACCCCGGGGATCACTTCTGTGGACTGCTCAACAGGGGCGCAGGAAATTAAATTTCTTGGGTGGCGTAAGCCAGGGAAACTTGTTGGCTAGGCTTACTTAGGCCCTTGGGCCGATAGCCTAGTACCTACCTATGAACTCCAATACACACACAAGCACATATGCACATGAGCACACACACATGCACACACTCAGAATTACTCTACTTGGTTACAGAAGAATCTGGGTCATGTATCACTCATACTACTTAAAATAATTTTTTTAATTTTGCATGATTTTGGAAATCTTAAGCCTTTGACCATCTGCCACAACCTGTTTCTCTCTCTCTCTCTCTCTCTACAACTCTTGTTTGCATTCCAGACAGGAACTATGCCAAAAAGGGGTACTGCAGAAACAGAGACCTCTATGTACATCTGATAGATAGGCAAGTTAAATAGTCTTTGTGCAGTATCATTGCTGAAACACTGAGCTTTTTTTGACTGCCTTACCCTATCTCTTGCGGTCTGCTTGTACACTGCTGAGGTTTGACCTACAATGCAAGCACAGGATGTGTGCTTCAACACATACCATCCCTAGCTATATTTTAATACACTGCTTGCTTTTTAATCAGTACCATGGCTCAGTCACAGATGCAGACCTCATTAAAACAGTGATCAAACATTGATAATAACTAGTTCTTCCATGGTGTAAGCTGCTGAAAGCCAAAAACACCTGTTTACCCTCATTCTCACAGCTGGGTCAGACTGTTAACTGAAACAAAGTCATTGGGGCTGCATTCTGGATTTCAGTTCTTTGTGCCAAGATAATGGTAATAGCTTGCATAAAGGAATTCTTGATTAATTTCCAAAAAAAAAATAAAAAATCAGTGGAGTAAACAAGTATGAAACAGATTTATTTAGAACATAAGACAAAATAGCAATGAGCAACTCCACATTTATTTAACAAAAAATATATATATCAATGAATAGCAAGACAACTAGATTTTTCAATTTATGATAGTGAGTGATTTGTCTGACACATTAGGGGTCTTTTATTTTGGAATTCCAAGATGATTGTCAACTACAACATGAAATTCCATGCGTTTTTTCACCAGAAAATAATTTCAACAGGAAAAAATTATAGTGAAAATAATGCAATAGGTTGTTCATTTGAAAAGCATTCAAACAGAATACTGGATGAGATATTTCTAAAATTTGTTTTCATAAAAATAAAATAATGACTGTAAACTCCAAGAAGATCAGAATGTCATGGACTACATAACAGTTTCTTTCAGGCTAGTATAAATTTAAATCCATTCATAAAGAAAGAAAACACAACCAAGAGACAACTGAAGATCAGATTTTAAAACACAATGTCATGGCAGCATAGAAAGAGGCCTCTGCTGCAATGTGTCTTCTAGCCCAAACAATTTAATGCACTCCCCTATAGATAATAGTACAGCATGCCAGAGGCCAGTCCAATTGTTTCCAGAATCTGTAATTGTTGTCCTAAATTTTGGCACAACCACCTGACAAAGAAAATATAATTTTGTAACTCTCAATGTCAAGGAAGTGATTACCTATGCAAAGAAGTTTCCAAAGGTTGCTGAATGACTATAGCATATATATTGTGAAGCAAAATAAAGGCATGAGCTACACGATATATTATCATGACACACTGTGGCTATTATACAGTTGTACGCAAACCTGACAGCGGCCAGTAATAGAGAATATTTGCTAGTTAGTTACTGCCAAGCAGTTATTGTTTGGCCCTTACAAACTTTCTGAAGATGGATCATCCCATGGGCAATGTTACTTACAGGTAGTATGGATGGGTATTTACAGCTCAAACCCCCTTCCCGCCCCCCATCCACATGTTTCAATATGGTTACTTTAGATAACTAGTGCAAACTAATCAATATTACAATGTAACACCCCCACATGCATTGGTATGTTTGGTGCCGAAGGGATGCATGTGCATTGATATGCCCTAATCTTTAAAGAAAGTGTCTTTATGAGGATACCATCATCTACCAAATAGTAGTACATGCCTATCATGAATAGTCCTGAGATAGACTCACCCCTTTATAGCCACACCATATTGCTGATTAAATTTTAAATGTGTTGGCATGAAGATCATAACCCTCTTTAGCAATGGGGGTTCCAGAGCCCTTTAAACTATTGTAGCTCCCACTGTATTTCATTGTAGAAGTAATAGACTGTAGTTTGCCATTACACCGCAAGGTGGAGCTCCTTTTCAGGAATATAAAAGACAATTTTAAAAGTGAAAGAAGAAACTGTAACACTAGCTGAAGGAAGGAAGACTGAAACACGTAGCTGAAGGGAAAAAGGGACTTGCAGCATGACTGGGTTTTCTTTACTAGCGTTTTGGGACAGGGAAGTGAAGTAGCAGATTGTGTCTGTCTCTTGCTGAAATCCTGGATATGGTATTTTGTGGAATCAGGAGAGAAGTCTGAAATCAGTAGTTCCCTGCCTGCTATGATTCAGTAAGAAAAGGAGTTCCCTTGGGCCTAGTACTGAGAAGCCATAGATGATTATCAGAGTTCTGGTAGGTGATTTTCTACTTTTCTCATCAGAGGAACCATGAAGCCTGGTCACTAGGATATTCTCAGAGTGGTTTGAGACTCTGGCCGTCACTTTATATTTTTATAAGATTGTGGTTTCCCCCCGTTAATGCTTTGTGGATTACAAATAACTGGGATCCATATGAGCTCCAACTTGGGCCCTATCATTCCAGCAGCAAGACTGTAAATAGTCACTGGCCAGTGAACAAGGTATAATAGAGTGTTTCATAGTTGGTCTGTTTAGAATTGATCAAAGGGGGTAGAGGGTGTTAGTACTGCTGAATGATATTGCATTCTCTCATATTTGTATTGTGGCACTATAAATCTTTATTGTTCAATGATAATGCATTTTGCCATGTTAGTACTGCTGCCTTAAAGAATCTTTACTGCTCAATAACATTGCATTTTCTCATATTTGTATTGTTGCATTATAAATCCTCATTGTTCAATGACATTGCATTCTGCTCATGTTAGTACTGCTGCCTTCAAGAATTTTGCTGCTCAATGACATTGCATTTTCTCATATCTGTATTGTTGTATTATGACTATTTTATTGCTTAATGACATTGCATTTTCCCCATGTTTGTATTGCTGCATTATAGAGCTTTATTGCGCATTGATATTGCCTTATTTGTGCATGTTTGAATGTCAAGACCTTCTTCTGTTGAATTCTGGGTAAGAGGGTGAATGTATGTTTTCATTGCATGCATATTCTAACCTTGCCTTATTGCTAACTGGTGCACTGTTGAAATAATGTGTTTATGGTTGTGCTATTGCCTTTTTAAACTAGATGTATCATATAGAATAAAATCTGTCCCTCTTGTCACCTTGGTGTGTTGGGACTAATAGGGATGTCACCAGAGACAGGTAAGAAGGAACCCATATCTCTTCAGCTACACCTGTGGGTGCGCTACATTTGAGGGCTCATCTGGGATTCCCTGTACTGCCTTGGACTCCACCCTATTCTCCTGTACATGTGGAAAGCAAATCCAGCAGAAACATGAACCCAGAAGCTGCAGCTTCACTGCCCATAAATACTATAGGGCCTGAAGTTTTGAATGCTTTGGGAAGTATTGTAGAAAAATGCTTAAAACCTACACAGTCATTCACTAGGTTTGGCGACCACAAATTGCATTTCTTTTCTGGCAACCAACCCATACCTCAGGGAGAGGAAGATTTTGAATCCTGGATGGATCAGGCCTCACAAGCCCTAGAGGAGTGGGATATCCCAGAATCTCAGAAGAAGCAGCGGATAGCTGAAAGTCTAAAGGGATTAGCTGCGGATACCATACACAAAATTGAGGATAGGTAAGCAAGATTGCATGGCCAAGGACTATTTAGGAGTACTGCAGGATGTGTTTGGAAGGACAGAGAGGGCTGCTGATCTACTGTATCAGTTTGAACATGTATACATACCAAGAAGTTGATTACATTAAGCAATTAGATAAAATGCTCCACCACATCATCCCAAAGAAAAGGGTGAATCTGAAAGTAGCTGACCAAGTATGGATTGGACAAATTTTACATGGAGCTCAAGCTATGGACCCCAATGTCTGAAAAATGAGGATGAGAAATAGGGAAGAAACACTAACTTATTCTCAGTTGGTAAAAGAGGTGAGGGAAGAGGAAGCCATGTTGGAAGCCAAATCTCAGTGTTCAACTGCAATTAAAACAGTGAGTGAACACCAGCAGGAACCTATAGCCATGCTCACTACTCAAACAGGAGTAGTGGCCCAGAGTGTCCGCAATGTAGAGGTGTCACAGTTGCAGATGCAGGTGTCTTCCCTGACTGATGCCATAACTCAAGTCACTGAGACAGTTGCAGAATTGCAGTAACTATAGCTGAAGGGAAGAATGCATCAGCTAGAACCTCCATGAAATGACTCAGGGAAGAACCGAATCATCAATGCTCAGAGTTCATACTGGATTTTGTTTTCGCTGTGGAGATATAGGGCATATAAAGTGACAGTGTCCTAATGCAGAGAACTTGAGAAGAGTGAATGAACTATTATTGGCTAGTGCAATGCAGGGAAACTTCAAAGAGCCTCAGTGAAGGAGCCAGCTGAGTGCCCAGTTGCAAAGAGCTCCATAAAATCTCACATCAAGAGACAGCATCTTGGATCTCCTTTCCACACTAACCCTTGTAATAGGGGAGAGAAACTACCTACTATGCACACTTCTAGCTCATCTGAGGTGAACAACCAAATTGGAATGCCATCTCAGCCAAAATCTCAGCATCTGAGACCGCAAAGCATTACTAAGCAAGAGTCTTATCCATTAAAATGGCAAAGTCAACCGGTGGTACCTCAACCACATGCTGACTGCCGTACAGCTGAACAACACCAGAATTCATTTAGAACACCTAGAATAAAATCTGTCCCTCTTGTCACCTTGGTGTGTTGGGCCTAATAGGGGTGTCACCAGAGTCATGTAGGAAGGAACACATATCTCTTCAGCTACACCTGTGGGTGCGCTACACTATCATAGGTCAGAGAAGTGTTGAAAAAGAAACAACAATCTGCAAAAAACTTGCTCACGCAAAACAGTTATGTAATGAAAATGTAAAGGAAATCCTAAGAACATTAACTATTGAAGTAAACAGCAATCTGCTTTTAGTAAGTCCTTTTGCCAGTTGTACACACTTTTTGGAGGAACAGAACACCATTTTTGCAAAGCACTCTTATTATCAGTACATATTGTTTGAAAAACAAAACACTAATTTGTTTTTAATAAATGTTTTTGTCTTTTGTATACACATTTCAGAGGAACAAAATACAATTTGTTCTTTGTATTTTCATACAAAACAATTTATTTGTAGTAACTGGTTTTGAATACATCAGTTTGTTCTGAATTTGACAGACTTAGAATCAATAAAATGTCTCACATACTTAAATACAAAGAAGCATCAATCACGTTATTAAATAATAAATCAGTAAGTGCATACAATTCTAATATCCAATTTTGAGCACTTAAAATCCTGTTAAAAGAGTAACATTAGTAAAACATAAAATGAAATCTCAATAGTAAATAAAACATAGTCTAGTAAACTAATGGTCTCTTTTTATAAGACACTTTTAACACATTGACTCCAGAGCAAATCAGAAAATGCTGCCTGCATACTTCCACCATATGAACAACAGTGCAGCCTGAGCTCATTATCAGAAAATCCATTTCTGATACCATACAGAAAACAAATGTTCATAACTCATTAACTAAAAGAGCTAGACTAAAAATATAAATGCAAAAGTTGTTCAGCAGACACTGATGTTTCCAACAGTGTAAATGTTGATAGTGCGTATTTAAGTCATTATTAAATATTTGCTAAGGAATGCTGATGTTGCGCATATTTTTTACCTTTTTAGTACAACAAATCCCATTATCTTGGTGAATGTTCCATGTAGATCCATACAATTTGTAATTAATTTATTTGTAGGAATGTCAGCTTTAAAGTGATATTATAACCATTACTGTGTGATGTTCCTTTATGGAGATATTCACAGAAATATGATTAATATTATATTTGTCATAATCGATAAATAAGTGAAGCATAATATCTCATCACCTATAACAGACAGAGACTACATATCAGTGTACAGGTTGTGTGGCTCAATGTCAGCTGATGCATCATTTTTGTTGTCATCATGCTCCCTTGCAAAGATATGGACATAAAAATGAGAAATATTGCAAATGTATAATTTTCATAATCCTACAAAACTAAACAAACTGTAATATCTGTACATGTGTACAGTATACAGGCACAGTTCTCTTACCATGTTGTAAGGAGTAACACTGTCTTCAAAATCAGGTATTACTTGGGACATTGACATGCTCCCTCACAAAGTTATTTACCAAAATATAAAAATAAGTCATAATTTCCATAACCTAAGTCCTAAACATACTTTGATATCTTTACATGCATACAGCATACAGACACAGATATTTTATCATGTTGTAAGGACTAACACTGTCTTCAATATGAGATATCATTTGGCACAGTTATATGCTCCCTAGCAAATGTCTTTACCAAAATATTAAAAAAAAATCATAATTTTCATAACCTAAGTCATAAGCAAACTGTGATATCTTTATATGTGTACAGCATACAGACACAGTTCTTTTACCATGTTGCACTTAATGGAACTGTCTTCAAAATTATGTATTACTTAGCACATTGACAACTTCCCTAGCAAAGTTATTTACCAAAATATGAAAAAATGTCAGAACTCTCATATCCCAAGTCCTAAACAAAATGTGATATCTATACATGTGTACAGCCCATGGGCACTGTTCTTTTACCATGATGTGAGGACTAACACTGTCTTCAAATGAGGTATTACTTAGCATGTTGACATGCTCCCTAGCAGAGGTACAGTTATTATTATTTTACTGTGCTCTAAGTAGTGCAAAAGGTTTCCATGAAATGTAACAGACTGTCACTTACCATACTGCTTCTACTTGTCATGGTTGTTTTCCATCTTTTGTCACTAGGTGCATGTTGCCAGGATGTCATGCACTGCTGCCATCACACCACTGTGCAGATCACTCAAGAACTGTTCAATGCCATCTTCATTTAGGTGAACTCCATCATTTCTGACCAGGTGATCATCTTCTGCAGTGATGCTGTTGTGGCTAATTGTAGATCTGCTGACCGTGGGCATCAATCCACGAATGAAACCATTGTGCAACCATCTGGCCTTGTGCACTGCCCTGTTTGCATGTGTCCAGTTCTGGCAAGGGATTATGTCAGACCACAGAAAATGATGACGTGGCCACCACAACTGCATGCGTTCAAAAATCTCCTTAATTTGAAACCTCAGCAGTCCAAATGGATGAGTGATGACATCATTCCCTCCAATGTGCAAGACAAGAATGTCAGGTTCAGGGTAGATGGAACACTTCTCTTCCAACAACCGCAGGAGTCCACCCCAATGCATACCTCTTTTTGCAATCCAGTGCACCTTCACGCTTGATGTGGGGAAGCTCAAGTTGTAGTATTCATTATTTCTAGAGGCATGTCTGGAAGCCCAGTGAACATAGGAATGACCACACATCCACACTCACTTGTCGTTCCCCTGCTCCTGAAGCTATGTCACTATCACAAGGTAGAAGTACCTGCATCGCATAATGTGCCTTTCCTGTTGTCAGTAACCCACAAGACCTTTATGGCTGTGGTACTCGCCGAAGCATTCAACATAGGTTGATCTTGCAAGTCCGATATCCCCATGATGGTTTAGCACATTTACCCTTGCTGGCACAGTTTTTGCATCGTGATTTCTGACTTTTCACCGGAAAGTGTGAGCCATGCTCAAATCAGATCATGGGCTCTGGGACAGTGATCTCGGTGCATCTTTTCCACTTCTTGTAATTTGCAAGGAGGTGCAAGCCTAGGTTCTTTCGAAACTGTAACTGTGTTGCAGGAATAGCATGTCCAGAGTGTGACAGTTGCTGGCAGCTGTTACTTTCACGAAATATAATGAAAGCATTGACTATGGCCACATCCCATAAGAACTAGAACAAGTAGAGCCACCCTTTGCGGCCCTTTCTGGCAGTGGGATACTGTGCCCTGAGCTGATCTGCTCTGTCCGCCCCATTCATGTAAGTGTCATACATGTTTATAACTGGTGGACATGGCACAGATGTCTTTGTCTCATCATGTTTTCTCTGGTG
The DNA here is from genome assembly GCF_019279795.1 of Protopterus annectens. Classification (NCBI taxonomy): domain Eukaryota; kingdom Metazoa; phylum Chordata; order Ceratodontiformes; family Protopteridae; genus Protopterus; species Protopterus annectens. The sequence goes on from NC_056731.1 coordinate 564,001,047, forward strand.
TGTGCTAGGGACCGACAAAGTTGGATTACTGTTAGTTGACAGGAGGGTTGCTATCCTTCCATTCAGTAGCCAGAACACTTGGGTTACACCTGAAAAACACAATAGTACAGAACATGCTGATGTTATATACCTGCACAGAGGCACTTGAAAAGCAACACACCAGAAATCTATATATTGACTGTGTGATACAGGAAATTACTACACGATACAATGTTCAATTGCAGTAGTTCACAAAAGTATGAAGCATATAACCACAATGAGGACTTTACTGTGTATCCAAGAAATAGTAAAAATGACAGAAAGAAACTGGTGGGGGATGGCTTGAAGCGACTCCACATAAACGAAAAAACAAATCTGGCTTGTGCATTCATCAATGTGATAACGATCTCTACTTGTGTGACTAACAGTGACAGCTGCTGAGAGTTTTACCTGAAAACTGATAATGACTCAGTGCTATATTGTAACTGCACTTATTGTTAATGTGATGAGTTGCATTTCATTACTGCACACACACAGGTGAGAACTGCTGCACAGAACCTGTTGAGTAGGCATTCATTATATTATCTTGTGCAGCTGTTGTATAACACAGACTCATTATCATCAGTAAAAATAGTAAACACATATTATTACTGAGCCCTTCCTCCCACCTAAATTCCACACATGACTGACAAAGCCAGGAATATTGCACAAAATATATTGTACCTCCATGCTGGTAGTAGTCTGCAAGTTGTAACCTTCATCTCACTCAGACAACTACTGAATAGAATCAGAAAGAGAATTACAATAAGACACGTCTGACTTTTCTGGTTGATCCATGTAAGAATTACTCCAAAAAGTAGTAATTCGTGTTATCTCACCTAAACATCCCTCTGGTTACAATAAGACACAGAAGTAAAAAAAGGCAGAAATACTGTCCAAAATATGTGGTTGAGCAATGCCAACAATCAGCAATAAAATGTATTTAACCAAGCCTCTCATACCATGCAGACATTATTCAGTAGAAAGAAAGTCTGAATCAGAATAAATGTGCTGAATGTTTGGATATATTTATCAGCACTGTTCCTGTTACCCATCATTCCAACATTTCTACATAATCAGGGCCACTTTTAAGATATTTTTAAAGACATAATATTGTTAACTTGCGATATTGATGGAATAAGATAATATGACTTACTATACATTTTCTGAAGTAAAAGCAGTCTATAACGTTAATTATTGTCATTTATTTATTAAGGGTAATTTATAACCTTTTCTCCAAAAGTCACCATTTTTAGGAGGGATTAAAAAGGCCAGAGCTAAGATTTGCATCAAAACCAGGGATGTTTCTGAAAATCGGAGATATTTGAGAGGTATGGCTCTTCAAACAGTGTTGTGTTTAACACTAAGACATGTAAGCTAATACATTTAGGCAGTGACAGTAGGTTTTATCCATATGCCATAGCAAATGTGCTGTTTTTCCTTTCCAATCTGATCCCTGGTTATATCCCAGTTCTTACTTTCAGCTTTTTTGCTATTATTTTATAGGATTTCTGCCTTTGCCTGCAATGAAAAATGGCCCTTGTCCAGCTGGATAATTCCATTTACTAGAAAATTAAAATTGTTTTGATAAGATGCCTATAAGATGCTGACATTTGTGCAGTCACTGAGACCTGGTTTAAGAGTCTGTAACCACTAAGGCAAGGCCCAGATATGTGCTGAACCCATAGTTAATGAAACTACATATACAGAACTTGTGGATAAAGCAAACCTGCTGGCTTACAGGTTCAGTGCACTCCCCTGTCCCCACCACATATACCCCCAATAAGAATTTCTCCAAAAAAGTATTAATTCATTTATCTCACCTAACCATCCCTCTGGTTACAATAAGACACAAAAGTAAAAAAGGCAGAAATGCTGTCAAAAATATCTGGTTGAACAATGCTAAAAATCAGCATTCCAACATCTTTAGAGTTATTTATCAGCAGTGTTCTTGAAGACAGTATGTGCATATTGTTAACTGACAAGAAATGATTAAACTATAACATGGACAGAGTTCATTCATTGAAGTAGACGAAGACTTGGCCAATAAAGGAGAGACTGGCACCTGTTTATCACAAGTTAAGATATTCATTCCTGCCACATTTCAGTTGCTCCCAGTTCATTCAAGTACACACTTGAAAGCTGGATACATAAAAAAACAACTTTATAACCATCTAAGAAACCTGTGGTAAAGATAACCAATGCTTCTTACACCGTATTTTGTATTACAATATTCTAAACAATGGATCAGCTCAGAGAACAGGTCATGGCACCATGCAATGAATTAAACTAAGCCAGTGAATCAATATAACACAGCCAGCTCCCAGGACAATAACATGGCCAAATGGATTTTCCAGTTATGCAAAAGCTTTTCTGTGACACAATGATGAATTATTTTCCCCAGTAAACCCATCAGTTGTTTGTGTTGAGTGTGCAAAAGCACCAAAATCACACAATAAACCATTTTCCCCAGCAGGCACTTCAGCAGTCTCACCATGTATGCACAAGCACTACCCTGATACACAAATTAATTATTTCCCGGAACATCTCATTAGTATGTGCAGGCATACACATGCCACAAAATGACACATTCACCCAAATGACCCCTTCAGGAAAATATTGAGATATGCACAATCACCAAACTGAAGCAATTCCCCAAACAACCCCTCAGTAGCCAATACATGTCAAGCAGAGTGCCTTTTTGGCCCTCTTCAAAAGGAACTTTGATAACTGGATGAAAGATAGGAAATTCACCCCGGGGATCACGTCAGTCGCCCTGCTAGACAGGGGTCCAGGGAAGTAAATACTGTGGGAAGAAATAGCCAGGGAATTGTTATGGCTAAGCTTGTATAGGCCCTAGAGCCGATAGCCTAGTACCAAGCTATGAACCTATGTGTAGTCACCAAAACGTGGCATTCACCCAAGCAACCCCTTCAATAAAATGTTGATGTATGCGCAAGCACCAGTATGAAATATTTCCACAATATTTCCACAAACAACTCTTCAGTAACATTTCCCAGTATGAACAATCACCAAAATGAAGCATTCACCCAAGCAATCCCTTCAGTAAAAAGTTGATGTATTCCAAAACTGCAAATTCACACCAGGAGTTCCACCTTTGTCCCTCTTGGACAGGCGAGATAGGTGCTGATTGTGCAAGTAAGGGTAAAACTGCCACTGGCTGTAAATATGCCCTTTCAAGGAACATCTTTGATAACTTTATCAAATTCAGTTTGTTCCCCACCATAACGAGACGTCATCCTGACCACCCATATACATTTCTTAAAACTAATAGGGTGAAAACTTTTAAAATGCATTTATCACTAGAGAAAATTACAGAAGTTTCAAAATATAATTTCATTTTAGAACTTTGGTTTATTAAATGGAAAACTGCTCACATCTGCCTCATAACATCAGCAATGCCATTATAGCCAAACAGCACAGCATAAATGAAGCAAAGAGGATCCTTGCAAGATATTGCTAGCATTAATGAGACAAGTGTATAACACAAACTGTTCATCTGCAACCTCAAGGGCAATATACAATTGTGTGCAGAGTTCATGGTTAATGAAGCCAACTATACTGCGCAAGAAGGTCCCCAATGTTATAAAGCCAAGAACACTGCATTGATGGGTCCTGACAATATCTCAGGCCGCCTTCTAAATAGCATGAAAGATGACGTATCAACCCATCTGAAATCACTAACTATAGCCTCCAAATAGGCTTCAATCCTCAAAAAAGGAGAGAAGCACAATACATCCATCTGCACAAAAGTGGGCCATCTAGACACCCATAAGTCTTGCTAGTCTCATATCCAAATCCATGGAAAGAATCACAGAAATCAGTAATGACACAAGAAACCAAACACTGGACCAAACAGAGTGGTCATTAGCCTACTGCACACCTATGAATGTATAAGTACTGTGGCCCAGACATCATCATTTCATAGTACAGATAATACAATTTCTCTACAGAAAAATAAATGTTTTTTAAAATACTTTAATCAATTTTTAAACTGGCAGAAAAAAAGAGTGCCCTTGTTTAGAAGTACACTACAGTCTTGTGACAGTAAGCTAAAAATTCCTAACTTTAAAATAACTTTCATGAAGAGGAAAGTAAAGTAATCACAGAAATAAATGAATGGACATTTTTTCCCACAAAGGGAACTTATCTGTCCAACAAAAGAATAGAACAAGCCGAACATCTATCCTCAAAATACTTGTTTCATAAATTTGTTGATGTGCATAGTTAAAACAGCTTACATCAATCTTTTCAAGTTTTGCTAACCAAAATATACTGCAAATTAAAAAGGTAGCTGATCATCAGTCCTATGAAATTTAAAGCAAACTTAACAGAGTATTCATCAAGTGGTCCTGCACATGAATAATCTGCTGCAAAAAATGCTTTTATGCTTTTATGATGGCATCTATTATGACTGGATTACATCTGACTTATTCTGCCTCAAATGTGCAGTATTATTTTTCTTCACAGGTAAGACTTTTTTTTAAGTTGAGCTAGTTTACTTACACTAGAAATATAAGTAACAGTATGGATGTTTACTTCTACAATGTAGGACCCTACTATCACTAGTAAATGTGAGTATGGGTTGCAGAATCCATCTCCATTATAAGAACTTATGTTAATTATTTTGTTTGCAGACTTCTTCTTAGACTTCAATGGAACAGATTTCAGAGAGCTATAGTTTGCCCCCCACCCATCCACAGTTTCAGATCATAAGTAAATTGATGCTGTTGCACGGAATCCTTTGGTTAAGGAAGCATATTAATATATACAGTCACAATTTAGACAAATATTGTGGATGTGGAAATTGTTTTTAAACTGGATGCACTAGTTTTTACTTTTGCATTGTCTATGTAAACAGTCTGGATTGAATGATAAAGAAAGCTACGTAATTTTTGCCTGTGAATCTTTAGCCAATACAGGTGAACAGTGGAAACATTGCTCTCCTGCATATTTAAAGAATTGACTTTATACATTTTTCTCTAAATTACGCTGACTGCATGAAATATGACCAGTGTAGTGTCTGTGCTTGAAAGAATTATGTTTCTCTCATTTGAGACCAGTGCCACAAAAACCTACTGCTGTCTGACTGAATGCTAACGAAACTACTGCGTCACAAAATAGACTGCTGCTCTGCTTCTTGTTATGAATGGTTTCATTCCTCAGGGGTTATACAGAGTTATTACAACAGTAAAACCCAAATGCTAAAAGACTTAAAAAGATGTTCCAAGAACAATAATAATCCATATGCTATAAACAGATATAGGTAATAAAGCTCAAGAAAGGTCTTTCATAAATACCGCTCAAGCACACCATAATAGTGCACATGTATTACATTACACTGATATGTACTGTGCTTTTAAAACTGGGGGCTAGCAGCCTCCTTAACCTCTAATCAAAACACACTTACGAATACTTTCAGAGGAATTAGTTACTTGAAGGGCAATGATCAAAAGGGTTTATAACCAGTTTACGAAAAAGAGAAAGCATAAAAACACAACAAAGACACCTTAGCAACAACACACACTCCTGACACAAACTCACTGTACAAGCCATCCAAATATGAACTGATGGGTCAACAGAATTCGATCGTATCTTTCAACCTTCCAACTCCAACATCCCCTACACACAAACATTAGGGAAATCACCATTAAAGGTATCAGGACCATACAGTTTTTAAAGCTAAAATCAAATAGACAACAAAACAAAAGATGCCTACAACTGCTGCCTGCAACAACACTATGATCACGGTCCCAGAGGATGAGTTAACCATCACCATCGCTACTCTCAGTGCCGATCCAATGGAACTTGGGGTTCCCACAGAGGCCGGGTGCAGGGCGGGCGAGGCGAGAGTTGCAACACATAAATAGGTACTGTAACAAGGCTAGGCAGGTTTGCTGTCCTTGGCAAATAATGCTAATAAAACAAAATGTATCTAATTACTCCCTACCTGCAAACAGTCATTTCTGGTATGGAAAAGACACAACGGAACCATGCAAGTGGCGCTTGGATTGCAAGAATCCAATTGGCTGCCACCACTTGCATTCTGCAACACATACAGAATCGGCTTGCTGTGATCACAAGCAGATACACAGTGCATGGCAAGCCGATTTTCTATAAAATTTTAAATATGAACCTGATATTACTCCCACAATGAAAACTAAGTTGAGAAGGTACTTGACAAAGTTCAGGTACTTTTTCAACTTAATTTTTTACAGTGGAGCTAAAATTTTTCTGCAAAGTTACCGGCGCTTGTGGAAGGCACTCGGGTGGAACAGCATACCTTTTCTAATGTCTCAGAGAGCACTCAGATGTAATCTTAAATGCACCCTGAGAAAGTACTCGGGGTTAATGAAATCATTGAAGTCAGGAGGATTAGCGGCATCAAACTATTGCCACCAAAATATTTTATAATCTAGTCTTCCATCTCTGGGTCCATATCTAAAGTCCTTAAGCTCAAAATTAAGAATGTAAAACCAAATCTTGTTAAACTGCCTACAAATTGGAGTGTGTCTAAAGACAGTATAACTGCTGTTCCTTGTTCTTATTGGGTATATGTGTTGTTAAACAGGGGTATAGAGAGTTCTAGTTACTTTTTTCACATACATAGCTTTGTGGATGGAAAGACATGTTGCACTTGCAAGATATTCTGAGCTGTAAGTAAACACATCAGATGTCTGAAATTAGTAACTTCTGTACTCCATAGTAATGAGGACTTGGCCATGCCTCTAGCTGATCAGTACTAAAAATGTTCATCTTGAAATCCACATCATAGGAAAGGAAGATTCAAAGGGATATTTAATTCGGTAGTCAAGCCAAAAATGGCCACAACTCACCATCCTTACAAATTGTGACTTGTAATCTCAGCTGAAATGGCCCATTTTTATATAAGTACAAATCATTTCCAGTCTTTTGCAAAATGTTATAAATTTTGGTAGATATAATATTTGTGAGTCAGATCCCTTTAATTAATTACTCCACCCCACCTTCTAATACTGATCATGTATTTAATTAAGCAATGTAATAACCTCAAGGTAATGACTTATGGTTCTCAACTCATCTATGACTTCTCAATAATTTTACTAGCAAAATACACTTTGTCACAAAGAATTTCAAATATATTTCTGCTATATATTTTGGATAAAGTTTCAGGCTTAAATAAACTCTGTACAAGCTTTCTTCTAATAAAACACACTCTTGAAAATTAATCAAATTAAGGTTTAGACACTTTAGCATTATAATTTTAAGTCTCAAATCCAATATCATACACAAGTTCCTTAGGAACACATGTTATACTTCTGATCTGTTATGGTTGAAAACCAAGTGGAATGGTTAGCCTCCCCCCTAAAATGAAATACTTACAATGAAATTTAACACTGAACCATGTATATCTGAACCTATAACAGCACAGTTTCTACTCCTTTTGAAATAAATTACAGGCTGTGCCTCCTTCTATATTTAATACAGTCCATGAGTGCTCTTTTGACTTTCCGACAGGCCATGTCTCTTTCTGCATTGAATACAGTCCATGAGTGCTCTTCTGACTTTCTGACAGGCCATGTCTCCTTCTGCATGTAATACAGTCCATGAGTGTTCTTCTGACTATCTGACATTATCATAATCCTCAGTTCTGTGTTCTGTCATTTTTTTCATATTCTGATTAGTTGCAGACGAGGTTCTCTTTCTTGATTCTATCTTCCCTCAAATGGAGTTTGAGATCAAAGCCTGTGAAACAGCCACCAACCTTAAATGCCAAAATCTCTCCTAGAAATGTACCTGTGTCTAGCACAGTTACATCATCTTTCAGCTCATGACTGAAACACTAGAAGTCATAAAAACAAAGATCTTGGCTGAGGTTTGCATCCACCAGGCTTACAGACCTGAAAGGAAACCCTCTATATTCCCAGGAGGAAACACTTCTTCAGTACCACTTACAGAGTAGTAGTAAAATACAAAAGGTAAAACAAAAAACACACAAAAAAAATCAAATTCTAATCAACACTTCTCAAATAATAAAATAAGATATCCAAGAAGAAATGTTACATTAATCAAATATGCATCCTTTGTTTTATTGTCATTTTTTTTCTAGTCAGTAAGAATGCCGTAGTTAGTTGCTCTTGAAAATAGGCCTCAATCCTAGTGGCATAGCTCTCAGCCTCTTAACACAAAAAAAACTGGACAAAACCAAAAATAATGAGAGGACAAAGCCCCAAAAATAGGGAACATTTTTAAATATTGCTCTTATAAACTTAGAAAATTGCCAAAATAAACATGTATTTTCTGAAGGATATGAAGTTTGAAACTCAAATGCCTTTCATTATTTAGTGAATTCAGTCCTCACTGATTTTCCACAAAAATTCAGAAAAAACACAATATTTTATGAAGAACAGACCAAAAATATGAGGCAAAAATCTGGACATTCTGCAAAAGACTGTATAATTGAGAGGTGTGGGTCTAATCTGGCCAAAAACATCAATAAATTACATAAAAAATGAAAATAAACATCTCAGACTTCAATATATTGCTGGGGAAAAACATTTTTCCTGGAATAAGCTCCCCCTACAGCAAATAATTGTAAAAAGTTAAGTTTAAATGTCTGCCCTGTTGTGTTAAGTACAGGCACAGAGTCAAGCATGTTTACTTTTAAATTTCTAATCTTTTAATTCCTTTCACATTCCGTATGAGCATCCGTGCCTCCCTGTCAAATGAACTGAGATAATAATGCTGCTTACAATTTTAATCATAGCAGTGAGCACCAACCTTCCTCAGCATGCAGAAATATAAAATCTTTTTCTGTTTTTAAAGACATTTTAAAGGTAAAAGAAAGCTGTATAGCAGATTCTTGTGTAATAACTCACAGCTTCTGTCTTCTCCAGACTGAGCATGCTTACATGGATTATCTCCTGCTGGGGTGGGAGCTGTTGCCTACTTCACCCCCCCCAATTCCTCTGCCACCCTTGGGCCATTACTTTTAAAGGACCCATTCACCACTCGCATCTCTACCTACTTCCCACCCCACTCAAAGGCATACATATAACTGTAGATTTACACACATATAAGACATATACCAGTCACAATAAATCACACACAGCTACAAACAATCAGTCTTTAAGCATGCTAGCTACTTTTCTCTATTTATTTTACTAAAATAAGGTGATTACAGCCTACTCCATCTTCCCCACTCAGCTATAAAGTCCTAAAACTCCTAAATTCATTACCCCAACATTTTAGCTCCTCTCTCACTGACCTAACACTCCACAAAATACACCCACTACTATACCCTTCTCCCTCCAACACATATAAGCTCTTAAATTACCCCAGTCCCATTTCCCTGCACCAATCCTATCAGCTAAATGTCCTTATTCTCTTCCCAACAATCCCCCACATTATTGTGTAAAAAATATGTTACCTACCTATTCATGCTTGCATTCCTACGCAACATACTCACACAGTCCTCTGTATACCCCATCCACTTTTTACACCAGTAATTTTCCAGTACCCCCAACAATATTACTGACAACTTCCCTGATATATATATATATATATATATATATATATATATATATATATACATATATATACGGTCCCCCTTCACATGACCGAATTTCTGTAAACTCGAAATTCATAAGCCCGAAACCAGAATTTCGAATTTACAAAAACTCGAAAATGGGAAGGGGAACTAAAAAAAAAACACCTCTCTAATGTTTTTGCAGGGGGGCTTCAACCCCCTGCACCCCCCACACCCCCCCTACTTAAATATTCCTACTCCGAGATCGCACTACAGCAGAGGACAGGGAAATCTTCCGGTTTGCACTATATGTGTAAGCGCAAACCGGAAGACTTCCCTGTCTTCCGCTATAGTGTGGTCACGGAGCATTTAGATTTAGCTGTGAGGATGCAGGGGGGCCTTGCCCCTTGCAAAAAGGTAAGTCAGCTTTCTGTAACCTCTAACTCTTCCTCACTGTCACTAAACTTATATGGTTACTCACAACTCATTCATACTCCAAAATGTCTGAAACGGTCAAATAGGAACAAATCAACACTAGACAGGTTTCTATGAGTAAGAAACAAGCCTGATAAAATGTAATCTTCAGGCACATTATCAGATACATATAGTGCTCATCTTTGCCCTTAGTCATACAACTCCTCAGCCCAAGAGATACCATGTTTAAGATGTATGAAATCTAACAAAGTTTAATAAAAAAATGTTCTTAATTATTCTTACCTGTATAGACTGGATTACACTCAAAACCATTTCCATACATGATTCAGTCCACCTATTTAATACTACCTCCCTTAATGTTCTAAATAAACTGTCACCCTTACGCAGACAGAGGGTGAAATAAAAACACTGCCACCTGGATATCTACAATAACCAAAAAAATAATGCAAGATAGGGATAAGGCATGGAAGACAAAGCAATTTAATAAAATGCAGAAAAATCTCAAAAATTTTAAACATGCTCACAATTACACAGGAATAACAGTAAAAAATGATAAATCACTATTTTAACTTACCAAACAATCTTCAAAAAATTCTGTCAATTTATGGAGCTCCATCAAAAAACTTTTATCCCCAGTTAGAAGAGTGAGCCCTATTCATATCTAGACAAGCACTCAGACAATGTCGCTTCATTGTTTAACACCCACTTCATCAACACCATACAATCACTACTTAATGTAGATGATAACAATTCACCCCACCATTTGTCATTTGGATAATACTGACAAACTCACAAAACTAGGATTAAACTCCTGTATCAACCATTGGATAGCCAACTGGCTTACAGATAGGACACAAAAAGTTAGGAGAGGGGACACTACTGCCACAAAAAGAAATGCCACCAGTGGTATCCCTCAGGGCTCGATGCTGAGGCTGCTCCCGTTTGACATCTACTATTCAAAAGTCAGAGCTAACATTAAAGGCCTCAGACACGATTACAGAATCCCCCAAAGACATAAATATACCTGCAGATTACTAATTGGTACCAGAGCCATGGTCTAAAAGTGTAGGCCAAAAAATGCTGTCATCCCCTGAGAATTAGCACATGGACAATATATCCCTGAGGGTAGACCCAGTGGATAGGGATTAGGGAACATATATAGGCAATGACCTCTCCTTCAACTACCATATGTATTTGTATAATCTGATTAATACTTCTGAGCTGTGGAATATTACACCTCTACTGTCCGACATAGATTCCTACATTACTGACAAGTTGTGTAAAATCAAGTTGAAAATCATAATCCAGACAAGTAGAAGTGTCTTATTAACATTAAGTGCAAAGAGCAATGTTGTCAGTAAGAAGTCTTCCTTAAAATGATAATATTGTCAATGCATTTATAGCAGTGCTCTTATATACTGTAATTGACACAAACACAGAATTATATTTTTACTAACAGCATTTCATGTCATGGAAATTATATGACCTAGACATACAGTGTCCAATCTTATTTGTTCAACTTCTTTCTGGGTGCTTGTTTATTGAGATATTTACAGAAATATGAAAAATATGCATATTTGTGTAACTATTATAAATAACAGAATATCACCCAGATATTACCCAGATATTTAACCTACACTGCAAATCTCAATAATAATTTTCTTCAACATCATCAAGGTTTCATGTTTGAAAGCTACTTGGTTTTGGAAATATTAACGTACATATGGAAACATTGCATATTTTCAGATTTGCTTGAAAATACATTGTGCTATACATGAACAGTGACAGTATGTTTTTCTGTATCCCACAATGACATTTCACACATAGCTGTCTCCATTATGAAAATATGAATGCACATAAGAAGATATGAATGGGTAACCGACAGTGATGTATGTCTCCACTGCAGAACATCCTGTATGAACAAGTTTAGCATTATTTTGTTACTTATTCCTTGCCTTTTCTTTTTTTTAAAACAACTTTATTGAAAACATTAATATAATGAACAGATATTTTGAAGAAGATAGAATAAGTTGAATTTTTAAAAGTACAATATTTAAAAAAGAAAATAGTAATACAATAACTATAATAACATAGAAAAATATATACAGTGATGTTCACTATATATCAAACAACAAGATCAATTAAGTTAATTTTTGCAGAAGAAAAATAAAGATAAAGAATAAAGGATAAAAAAGAAAGATTACTGCATTAATCATTTATCCAGTTCTTTAGCTAATAATTCATGTATATTTTCCAATTTGTAATATGAATTTGGGTACTTACGTATTATAGCAACCACATTCCGAACAGGGAAAAACGGCTCATTTCCAAGTCATACTCCTGCCGATATATGTAATGAACAAAGGGGCCAATATAGGGACAGGTTTTAAATATTGCTCTTAGACGGTTGCTAGAATAACAGTACTTGTGTTATTATGCATTTTCTGGAGGAAATAAAATCTGAAATGCAAATGTATGTCATTATTTAGTAACACCATTCCACAGTGATTTGCCAGAAAAACACAACTTTTAGGAGGAATGGACCAAAAATATGAAGGATAAATCTGAACATTCTGCAAAAATCTAGACAGTTGAGAGGTATGACAGGGACACTTCAGGCCTATCACCTAATATTTTGGCTGTCAAAGTAATTGCGGTGTTACTGGTCTGTGCTTCCCCCTGTGATGTTAAGAACATCAGATAGTCCCGATCCTTAGGTGATGTAAAACCATCCCATTTAGTTTTCTCTCTCTCTAATGATGTTTTACTGTTGAAACAACATTTTATTTGAAGGATGCTTCATGCTTCCTAAAGTTTTGCTGTATTTATAGTGTTTATTGTGGATGCGCAAGCAGCATTTGTACTTGTACATTAATCAGTAGAAACTGAAACATAAATGTTGGTCTATTTCCACTTTAGTAATGTGGGTACTTAACGTAAACACTATGATGACAGCAAAACTGAAGGATGCATGAAGCATCCTTCAAATAAAATGTCCTTTCAACACTAAAACATCATTAAAGAGAGAGAAAACTAAACTGCTTGGAAATGAGCATTTGTCCTCTTCGGAATGTAGTTATGATAATACGTAAGTACCTAAATTTGTATTCCTTTTAGATTTAGATTTGATAGTTAACATTTCTAACTTAGATATTTCCAAAAGAAGACCTTTAAACTCTTTAGATGAGGGAACAAATGAGGAATTCCAGTGTTTTGTAATTGTTTTCCTGGCAATGGACAGTATGAACCAGAGCAAAGAATATTTGTTTTTATTTATAGAGTCTGGAACAGGTGTATTGAATAATACAAGTGATTTTGTAAGCACAAAATTGTCTGTAAAGATTGCCTGCAAAAAAATGTTAACTTCTTCCCAAAATTTCATTAATAGTGCACAGTCATAAAATATATGATTCCGATCAGCGTTTGTTTCTGCATTACATCTCCAGCAAACGGTATCTTGTTTAGTTAACTTACTTATTTTCTGTGGTGTGATGAAAGATTTATGCAAAAATCTCCATGTGAAGATTCTCCATTTAATGGAGGAAGTGGTTTTGCTGGCTGACTGAAGGAAATTAACTTTGTCTTTTTCTGAGGGAATAAAATTATTGATTACAGAAAATGAATTCCAATAGTTATCTAAATATACATCTAGATCTTCTTTAATTGCTCTATAATTATATGATACACTATTTTTAACTGGTAAAGTATTACACGTATACACAATCAAATATTGAATAAGTTTGGGTATTGAATTCTTAGCATTGGAGTGGATTAAAACTAGCTTATCTAGAATATATTTTCTAAACTCTTGCAAATCTGACCAAAGTAAAGTGTTAAGGTTATATTCATCTACAAGAGCATTAATAGATTCTACCTCATTTTTATTTAGCATTTGATGCCAAAACATTAATTGTTTTTGCTTAAGTAGCAACATTTTAGAAAAATCTGCAGAGAGAATTATCCCTTGTGTATAGGCAATAGGAAAGATGAGAAACAACCAATTCTCAAAGATTCTAAACCTAAATATATAGTTTTTAAAGGACTTTAGAATTAAAGTTACATGAGTAGATTTAAACATTGAGTGGAATAATTGGAAAAGTACTCTCTCAAATTCCATATAAATGAATTATTTATTAACTGTGATAGATGGTTATTACCTTTATTTTTGATATTTTGGGATAAATTTAACATAATTTATTTCAATTTTGCAAAATACTCTCCAGCTATAAGATAAACAATTGTTTTAATAACCGATGAAATTGAATACAGTTCTAGATTTGGTAAAGATATACCTCCATTTTCCCAGCTATGCATATGACAGGACAATGCAATTCTAGCTTTTATCGGATTCCACAAAAAGTTTTTAATCAATCTGTTAAATTTTTTAATAAAAGAGCCTGTAGAGGGAATAGAAATAGATTGTATTATGTATATGATCTTTGGAAGCAAAATCATCTTTATAATGGAAAGTTTTTCATCTATTATAAATAGAATCTTGTTCCATTTACTTATTAGAGTCTCTATGATTGTTATACTTTTACTATAATTTAGGTATAACATGTCTTTAATATTAGTTGCTATAATTATACCTAAATATGTTATTTGTTGAGATCGAGGTATATATTTTTTATATTGGTCTTGTATATTATAACATTTGGAGCCAATTAGGAGAATTTGAGTTTTATTGTTATTAAAGTTAAGACCAGAACTTTTTTGAAATATATCCATGTTTTTAAACAATTCTTATAAGGTTGGGTTAGTACCACCAAGCGTGATTAATACATCATTGGCAAACATTTGGATTTTTGATGTTTCATTAAGGTTTAATTTATAGCCTTGCATACTATTGGTATCCCTTATTAAGTTATCCCATGGTTCAATAATTAATGTGAATAAAAGAGGAGATAAAGGGTAACCCTGCCTGGTTCCTTTTACAATGGGTATGTTCTGGGATATATATGTACCTATTTTTATGTATGCTTGACTTTCATTATATAATTGAGTTATACGATTAATAAAGCTATTAGAAAAGTTTAACTCTTTCAGTAATATAAAAATATAGTCCCAATTAAATGAGTTGAAGGTACAGTTAATATCTAAACTAATAAGTCAAATTATTTTTTAAGGCTTTTACTGATTCAATTAAAGTTATTGTTCTTTTGATGTTATCATAGGAAGTTCTATTAATTATAAAACCTGTTTCATCCATATCTACCAAAACAGTTTTGAGTCTATCACATAAATAGAAATTAACATTTTATAGTCTGTGTTTAATAATGAAATGAGCCTATATGAAGCACATTTTGCAGGGTTTTTACCAGACTTTAGTATGGGAGAAATAAATGTATACTTCCAAGAGGGCGGTTATTATTTTGAGCTATATTGAATACTGTGTGTAGCAAAGTTAACGCTTTGGCAGGCAAAACTTTGTAAATTTCAGAAATTATACCATCATTACCAGGAGCTTTATTTTGCTTAAGTTTAGTGATTTGATCTTTTATGTCTTTAAAATATATTTGTTTATCTACTAATTTTATTTGGGGTTCTGATAGTCTGTTCTTTATATTATTATTTATAAAAGATTGAATATCTTGTGTACTATTAACCATATCATTGAGTTGGTTTAGTTTTAAAAAAAAAATTTCTAAACTCAATATATTTGGTAAATCAGATACCATTTTTTGTTGGAAAATAGATTTCTTTAATATGATTAAGTTTATTTAATCTTTTAGTCTTGTTAGCTAATATATTCATAGATCTAGGATTTATAGAACACGTTAGAAGTTTATATTTTTCAAGATTAATCATGACTTTATGGTTTAAAATTTCCATATATTTATTGTTTAAAGTATTTATTTCATTCATTCTATCTTTCTTATCTGGGTTCCTTGAAGCATCAAGTCTTAAAGCATATAACTTTGTTTGTACATCTTGAACATCTTTATCCTATGAAATTCTTTTCTTTTTAAACCAATCAACAATTTTACCATATAGGTAAGCTTTTAGAGCATCCCAAATGTATACTTCAGAACTTCCCTGTATGCTATTAAGATCAATAACATTTTGTACTTCTATAGTAAAGAAATCAAGGACGTCTTTTAATTTAGTTATGTACGCTGGCATCCTTTTAATTTGAACATTAAATGTGGAGTTTAGTATAAAATCAAATGTTATGGAATTATGATCCGAAAGGGGACATGAAATCACTTTTGAGTTTAATAAGAAATAAGTTAAGTTATTAGAGATTAATACCCTATCTATTCTTGAATATGAATTATGTCTATGTGAACAGAATGTATAGAACAGTGACTTAGCATCTGGAAAGTTATTAATATCCTTCACCATGTATGAATCTGAAAATTCATTCAATAATTTAGCTATAGCTGGAATTTTCCTTTTACCATTGGTACTAGAGTCTTTTATGTCAGAAATACAATTAAAATCCCCAGCAAGAATAATACTACCCTTAGAAAACTGAACTATATGTTCTATATGTTGTTTCCCTGTTGTACGTCCAATGCCAGGAATCCAATATATATTTATTAAAGTCAAAATATTCTTATTAAATTCTATAACCACTGAATATGACATCCCTTTGTTATCTTTGTAAGTGTCATTTATTTTAGGCAAAGGTTATGTATTTTTCCATAGTATAGCCACCCCTCTCTTTTTTTTGTTCTGAGCTAATCAAAAGTTTGTAAGATTTGGATTCCCATTTTGTGATATCTTCATTTAGTAGTTGAGTTTCTTGGAAAAATATTAATTCAGAATTATGTAATTTAAGATATTTATTTAAACATCTTCTCTTGCTAGGATTATTTAATCCATTGATGTTTAATGATATACACTTTAATTTACACATGACACATATAAAACTTTTATCCAATGAAATATGTTTATATCAAATTCAATTTTGTAAGACTCGGTGAACATCATAATAGCTATTAATTGAAACTTATAACATTTACTAACATAAACACTTTCTAAAACCCCCCTGGAGTTAAAAACTCCTAATCTGAGTGACATCTATCACCCAAACTGATCATCAAGCTAGCAACAACACTCATCTCCTCCCCACCAAAATATACCTGTTGTTGCATAATTTAACAATATAAGCTAGTATATGTGATTAAAAAAACAATTATGAAGTAAAATATACCCATTACTATTGTATGTACTCATTCAAGAAACAAATTAAAATATGTCAAATGTAACTGCTTCATTTTAACTTTTGTCAAATTGAGTTTAAAATATCATAAAGACCAATCATATATTATACAAATAATATAAAGGTCATAACTCATTTATATGCAATGAATTGAGATAATGATCAATAAGTAAACTAATCCCATCTCTTTATTTATTGTGCCAATAGCTAATAACACTATTTCCCCATCTCCATGTACCTGAAAACAACAGCATAGAAAATATTGCATTATAGTTTCCCACTGTAAGATGAGATTCCAATAAAGTCTTCAGTATTTTCTAGGATGGAATGTAGCATAAATGTATAATTAGTAGGGAATGGTCTATGACTAGGAAGTGGTTATAGATGAAAGGACAACTATTCCATGAGATTAACTTTATATATATATATAAATATATATATATATATATATATATATATATATATATATATATGTTTCTGTTTCCTTTTTTTCTTTTTTCCTCACCCACTCCCCCTTTCCCTTATTCCCTTTCCTTACTTTAAAACCTTTACTAATCTGAAACAGCTTCTATATTTCTCAGAATATAGCAACATATTAGTTAATTTGGCAAACATCTGCATCTCAAACTATACTGTATGCAATAAGTTTCATCCATTATTTGTTTATCTTCTATCTGCACTAGAATTGTTCCTATATCTGTTTTCTATGTCTTGTAGAAGAATATTAAATTCTGCATTGGTCTCATATAAATATTTTATTTTAATATTTTAATGATGCTGCTATGTATGCTATATGTTTTTTATACTAATCAAAAAAAGCTTTACTCAAATATAGTAAGACTATAAATACAAGTGTAAAAACATAACGGTTTAAATGTATCAAAAGGGCTCTGTTTCTAAACACTTGCAAATGCTTTAATGTAACAGTCATATTATACAGGTTACTTAGCGGCAGTTCTTTCATTTGACCTGTAGATGGCATTAAATTCATTATTATGAATTAGATTCATTAAATGAATAGCTATTCAAGCTATTATTCAGCTTTGTGAAGCTTCTCAGCACAGAGTTTAGTCTGTAAATGTCTCCATGGAAACAACAATTTTTTCTTGCTTTCAGTTGTGGCAGCCACAGTGCGATCGCATACCAGGGTTGTTAAGCAGTTCAGATGCACGAGCTTGAGGAGGAAAAACATTTGCGGCTTTTCTTCAAGAAAGCTGTTGATTACCTGTTGACAGGACCGGGAAGCACAAACATGGACAGAAAGAAAGGCAAGAGGGAGGAAGAGCTAACATAAAACATTGCAAAACCAACAAACTCCATCTCCCAAACCCAGCAAACCACTAGACCACCACAAACATATCAATCAATACTAAACCCTCCATTTCTCTACAACCAGTAGCAAAAAGAAAAGAAAGAAAAAAGTAAATAAATTAAAGCCTCTAAACAGTACAATAATCAGGGAAAACCACCTCCGTTATCAAATAGAAGCCATTCACTTAACATTACACCAACATATTCACATTTTTAAAAATAAATATCTAATGACTTACTCAAAACATAGCTTACCGAAAGGGACAAAGCAAGAACATTTCACATGTCTATTACCACAAATAGCACCACATTCCAGCAGCAGAGCAATAGATAGGAAACATAATCATTAAAGCAATATTATGGCAACAATATCAATGAAAAGTCTCTCTTCACAGAGAGACAGGGAAAAAAAAGGCAAACAAAAATAAAGAAAACAGTTTCTATTGCAACAGAGACCCTTCATTTCCTCATCTGTAAGTCTCCGTATCTACCATATTTCCCAAGATACCATAAAATTTAGTCTCCAAACATATGGAGCATTTATTATAACAGACAACTACTAATATTAAAAGATAATAAATGCATACATAGCTTTTACTTGCTATAATAATTGAAGTACTTTAAATAAAATTAAGTAGACAATAATAACAAACTATAAAATACCATTAAAACAACTATGCACCATAAAAGGAAATTTAAACAACAAAGACTCACCTGTTGAACCATTTCCACTTCCCTAACTTCTGGGTTAATTATTAAGACTTAGGCAAATGAAAGCCATTGTAAAATAGTTTAACTAATCATTTATTCTTGAGCTTCTTTTTATGTTCAGAAATCTTCCAGTAACTGTTATCAGCATTTCTTTTAAGGCTGGTATTTACCCACTCTATAGCCTCTATTTTATCAAGCAGTTTTCTTGTTTTGACAAAAGTAATGGCAGAATCTATGTCATCAAATATTTTTGGACCATCTTGGAGAAATATTTTTAATCTGGCAGGAAATAATAGGTGTGTCTGTATTTGGGCTTTCTTTAGTTCTTTTAGCATTGACAAAAAAGCTTTCTGTTGGCAGTTACAGAAGATGAGCAATCATTATCAAAGTGTATGACATTTTCTTTATATTTAATAGGAGATTTAATCCACACAGTATTTAACACAATCTCCTTGTTATGAGATGATAGAAACTTCACTAAAACAGATTTAGTAGAATTGGATTTACCTTTTTTGTAGTAGCCAAGGACCTGTGTGCTCTCTCTATCCCATATGAGAGAGCTTCAGGAAGCTCTAGTACCTCAGGGAGCCAAGAAGTTAAGAATTTTTCTATATTACCTTCTTCAACATTATCAGGCAAACTAAAAAGTCTAATATTATTTCTTCTTGATCTGTTCTCGAGATCATCAATTTTTGTTTGTAAAAGAGTATTTCATTTTAAGAGAAAGTCTATATTATGCTCATCTTCTTGAATTCTAGTTTCCATATCATTTAGTGAAGTCTCTATGCCAGTAATCTGTCTCTTTTATTGCTTAAGGTCTTCATGTACATTTCTATTTGGTGGGAACATTTTTCTTTGAAGTTATCCAGTTTTACATCCATTCTATCGATTTTTGCTGTCAGTTCTTGAATATTAGATAATAGTGGCTGAAGTTCCTTCTTAATAGTTGTTCCTTGAAGTGTAGATTTGGAGTAGCTCATTCTGTAGTGTGAAGTCAAAATATTTTCTCTAGTACTTTTTGACAGGAAAAAATAAAAAAGTTGCAAACATTTTATATACTATCCTAAAGGATGATTAATAGATTCAAAATATGTAAAAAAAACAAAAAAACAAAACAAAATTAGGATTGATAAATTCAAAAAATCCTGTCACAAATATTCCGTAAATGCAAAGCAGAGAGAATGTGCTGTTACTCAATGCTCATGTTGGCCACGCCCCCCTTGCCTTTTCTTATGCAACCTAATATTAGTTGGTAATTTACTTATTTAAGGAAGTAAGCTCAAAAATGTCAATACCATGAGGATATTAATGGTGTATACAAAACAAAGTGGCATAGGGTGGGTGATTTAAATTATGGGAGTAAAATATTTTATAACAATATTTTATAAAAAGTTTGTATGGTAACAATAATGGTTAATAATACATATAGTGAACTATATCAGAATAAATTCCATGTCTCTGTATTGGCATACAAACTAATACAACTAGAACAGTTTTATTTATTTATTTATTTATTTAAATTTAGTTGACTGGGGTAGTGGACTCAAAGTGATCCCTTTTCAGTCACCACTTAAAAGCTACAGAACATAAGAGAAAATAAGTAAACTACTTTTATAAAAACAGAGCCAAAATCAACACAATGTAGACTGAAAATGTGCATACTTACAACAGCACAAGATAACAGATTTTGCCATATGTACAGACTAGTAGAGCAAAGTGTATCAGATTATGTTTGCAAAAAAAAGAGCTCATCTTGCTAATTTTTATAACAGTATCATTCTGTTATATATATATCAGTAGGTGGTATTTTAACACATAGCCCATCTTGGATAGTACCCTTCAGTGAGGTCATTGTATTCCTCAAATTATCTGCCTATTGATTGATTGATTGATAGATTGCTGTTAAATAAATAGCAAATGTATTTCCTTATAGAATCTGTTAGGATTTTGCCCAGCGTGGAACAGTGAAACATGTCTAATCTTTGGCTTGAGAGTCCAGTTCCTGAAAAAGTAGAAAACAAATTATATATATATATATATATATATATATATATATATATATATATATATATATAGACATATATATATATATATATATATATATATATATATATATATATACAGACAAATATATATATATATATATATATATATATATATTATATTTACTTCATAACACTGAAAACTCAAAACACTGAAAATGAGAAAACTTCATGAAGACCAAAACACTGAAACTTCAAAACACTGAAAACACATATCATACATATACTGTTAAGCAACATAAATCATAGCACTTTCCACCAAGTGTAATCAGGTGGGGCAAGCCCCCATGCACCCCCTATGTGGGGGGCTGTGCCCCCACACCCCCTGCTACTTAAATATATCAACTCCAAGATTGCACTTAAGTGTAGTGATGTACAATTTTGGAGTTGATATATATAAGTAGTGGGGGTGTGGGGGGTGCAGCCCCCCCCACATGGGGGCTGCAGGGGGACTTGGCCCCTTGCTTACACTTGGTGGAAAGTGCTATGATTTATGTTGTTTAAACTCAGTATATGTATGATATGTGTTTTCAGCGTTTTGAGTTACAGTGTTTTGAGTTTTCAAGATTTTGAAGTTTCAGTGTTTTGAGTTTCAGTGTTTTGAGCTTTCAGTGTTATGAAGTGAATATATATATATATATATATATATATATATATATATATATATATATATATATATATATATATATATATATATATATATATGCATATGGGTCTACTTTGTTTCGTCGAATCTCATTTCCCTGAATTTCATTTCACTTCACCCCAACCACTTCACTGAAAACTCAAATTACTGAACACTTATTTCACTGAACGTCATTTTACTTTACTGCAGTTAGTATATATGGCACTGTGTAGAGTATTATAAGGAAAGTAAAAGGTATATGCCCTTTTCCCCACTGTAATGCGATCCTGCAGTTAGTATATATAGTTGGGGGGGTGTGGGGGGGGAAGCCCCCCACTTAGTTTGAGTACATATTGCCTTCTGGATAGAGTTAGTCACTGGTGTTGCAACTACACATGTCTTTTGTTTAAAATGTATTGTTTTGAAGTTTTTGGTAAAATAAAATATAAAACAAACAAGGTAGTGGGCTACACCCCCACCCCCCAACTATATATACTAACTCCAGGATCTCACTACAGTGGGGAAAAGGACCTATACCTTTCACTTGCCTTACAGTACTCTACACAGTGCCATATATACTAAGTTCAGTTTAGTGAAATGAGATTCAGTGAAATGAGTTTTCAGTAATTTGTGTTTTCAGTGATGTGGTCGGGGTGAAATGAAATTCAGTGAAAGGAGATTCAATGAAACAAAGTAGACCCACATATATGTGTATATAAATATAAATATATATATATATGTTTACTATCATTATTGCAAAAGGCAAAACATTTGCCGTTCGCAATAACGAAAATACACACTGTAAAAATCCAACTCTCCACTCCTACACAATGTCGACCCAAATGATCGAGACATTTGAGTTGATATTGTCATGGAAAGCATCACATGATAGCCGTATAGGAGCTGATGTAAATCAAACTTCTATACGACATATCATGTTTTTTCAGGGGGCAATCCTCCCTGCCTCTCACACCCCCTGCTACTAATATATTCCAACTCTATGATCGCACTACAGTGGGTATTTGGATAAATTTCCAATCCCCACTGTACCGCAATCTCTATACATATAGTCAAAAATACTTATGCGAATGCACTACTGCATTCGCATAAGTGTCTTCGAGTATCCTATACACTTTTCATTTTGTGCATGACATTTTGATTTTCAGCAGCATACGTGCCGACAGAATGTTGTTCACACAAATTATAGTAAACTATATATATATATATATATATATATATATATATATATATATATATATATACGCACACATAGATATAGATATATATAGATAGACATAGATAGCATAAGAACACTGCTTTTTAATAATGGCACATGAACATAGAAGAATACATTAAGTGCCAATAAAAGACAACTTGCTCCGTCTACCTAACAATGTGAAATAACAGATGTCAAACCACAGAAATGTACTCAGCTGTCAGTTCCATGCTGAATGCTAAAAAATAAAAATACATTGTTTTTTTTTTCATAGTGAAATTGCTAAAATGAATAGATAATATTAACTGAGTATCTGTTCAAACTCCTGCCAACAAGTAAGCACTACAGAAGCATTAGATGCAGGACATCCAGATTCCATAACAGCTTCTTCCCATGTGCTATCAGACTGCTTAACAACAAACCCATAGCCTAACATGCTAAATGGGTAAAAAAACATTATTTATGTGCAATATGTCATTGTTATCTACATAGCTCACTTTACACTTTATACTTATTGTGTTTATTTTTAGTATCTTATTTTTTATTTCTATTTCAGTATTTTTAAATTATTATTAATCTTTCTTCTGTAAACTATAATTCTTATGGTACGAGCCCAAGTATCGAAATTTCATGCAGTGACACGCACTTTTTCCTCTGTGTTGATCTGTATGACAATAACGTTTACTTTGACTTTGACTTTGATGAAGGGAAAGCTCATTTGCTAAGTTAATAGGAGCTTTAAAATGAATACCCAGCAATGGACAACAAATGTCAATTGAAACAGCAATATGGAAGGGTAGAAACTGAATGACATCAGCACTAAAGAGAAAAGAAATATAGGAGCTACAGCCAAGAGACAAGGTTTGGCACATGGAAATGCAATTTGAAGATGCAGTTGAAAAACTAACTAATGCCTCATTCGAAGCAGAAGCTACAAAGAACCTTCACTCAGCATGCTATGTCTATTTCAGCTCAAATTAAAAATAAAAAAAACAGCATAATTTGGAGTAGACGTTGAACTGCATGATGTGATAACTAGCAGTCTGTTCTTCATTTTATTTGATTATGCATTATTTATTTGTTCATCTGCTACTTTTATCTTAGTGCATGGGTATAGAGTGTTTACAATAACAGAAAGGTTTACTTTAAAAAATATTTTGTTATTTATTACTCTTACCTAAATTGTGCTGCTGTTAACTGTCTTTATGAACTAGAGATCAAATTAAACACTTCCTCCCAGATTCAGCAAACCCTGCACGGTGTGCAGGACTAGTGCAGGGGCTCCAGCAGGCAATATGTCTGCCGTGCGATCCAGGAGTAAGCTGTAGTGACATGCACGAGCGCTCCTGCACTAGTCCTGCATGGACTCAGCCCGTGTATGCAAATTACCCCATTTGCAGGTGAAATCCATGCAAATGAGGTGAATTTGTGATCCAGGAAGCTGGAAGCCGGCCGTGCAGGATTAGTGTAATCTGCAGAAATGTACTCGGCCAGTAACCGAGTGCATTTCTGCAAACTACAAAACGGAACCGTGACAGCTCCACATAAAGGGTGGATATTAAGTAGAAAGCATGCCAATGGCTAAATATATGGCCATTGGCATGAAAAAAGTTGCAAAAATAAAAAAAATCAACTTTTAATTGTTTTTTAGCCAATATTGGTTGTTTAAGCGTAGGGCAGCAGTGTGAAAATGGGATCAGGCGAAAAATTAAAAAAAAAAAACCTAAAATAAGCATTCTAACCAAAATCACTATTTTGCTATTATACTCAATGGCAGGCAAAAGACAACATGGCCAGTGAATAGTGGTTACTAAGGGGGGAGGCTCAGTGTGGGACCTGTAACTATGCATCAGCAGGCAATCCTATGCAAATGAGGGGAATGATACTGAATCCCAGATTTCCCCTGCATGCTAGTCAGCACCCAACAGTGTAAGAGCAGGAATAGCTTGGTGCAAGCCTAGGAGTTAGCTGACATCATAGGGATGTGTGTCAGGCATATGTAAGTGGATTGGAGCCCTGTGGCTTGAGTTTGCACTTAGCTTAGCAGAGCTAAGCAAGGGGGTGTGTCTGAGGCTACCTAGCACTCTTTACATTGCCTAAGTGGGTGTGCACGGTGCACACTGGGTTTTAAAGAAAAAAAAAAGTAAACAAGGAAATAGCAGCTCTGTGCATGTTTGAGCACTGTGTTTGTGCGGCGCGCCCCTGGGCTTAAACAGGAAGGCAAGGGGAAGGGAAAACAGCAGTAGGAAGGTGATCAAGGAGAACTAGCATAGCTGGCAGGTGAAATGTATCAGAATCAGCCAATTACACAGGCAGCAGACCAGCCCAGCCCACAACACTACTATAAACTATGCAAAAACCTTTCCCTCTGTTTTTTCCCCACATACTCTACACCACTGGTGTATACAAGTGGGGAATTTTTAACAAACAAAAACAACAAAATGATAGGGGCTGCAATAGCTATCACACAACAACGTGTGAAAGAGGCTGAGGGTGGTGAGGATGAGAATGCTGTCAACCAACCCACAGTGAGGAGACAGAGAAGAGTGTACAGACCCAGAGTAACCTACCAGGGGCTACATGAGCTGGAGATAGTAGAGCGCTATAGGGTGGACAGGGACCTCCTACAGCAAATTGTTGAGATGTGCCGGCCGCACCTCACACACAGAACTAACAGAGGGGAACCCATCCTAGTGGATACCAAGGTATGTGCAGGCCTAAGAATACTAGCTATGGGTACCTTCCAAAGATCAATTGGGGATATCATGGAGATTTCACAGGCATCAGCATCCAGGGTACTCCATCAGTTTCTGGATGCTATGTCAGCACATGCCGGTGAGCACGTATATTTCCCCAACACCCGTGAGGCGTTGGCCAGCAATATGCATCTCTTCCACCAAATAGCAGAATACCCTGAGGTAGTGGGTGCTATAGACTGCATACACATATGCATCAAAGCACCACCTGGTGAGCGGGGTAGGGTACATCAACCACAAGAGCTTCCCCTCCATCAACTGCCAGGTCATGTGCGATGCCCATGGCATTATAATGAATGTGTGTGCTGGCTGCCCTGGAAGCTATCACGATTCCCACATCGGGCATCTGATGCAGCTGTACCAGAGAATTGCCACTGGGGACATCCCTTATGGTCAACTAGTGGGGGATGCTGGTTATGCACTGAAGCCATAGCTGATGACACTCATCAGAAATGCACACACACCTGAACAAGAACTCCATAATGAGGCACACACAGACCAGAGTTGTAATAGAGCATGTGTTTGGGATGCTCAAGTCACAGTTCCGGTGCCTGGACACATCCAGTGGAGCCTTGCAGTACTCCCCAGCTACATGTACTCATATTGTCATCGTATGTGCCATGCTACACAATATGATCCTGCGGAAACAGCTGCAGCAGGAACAGTATGGAGCAGGGCCACACAAGCCCCCCACCATTGTCAAGGCCTGTACAGAGTGACTCGGAGGAGGAACAACCTGAACCTGCCCCAGTTGGCAGAAGGAGGCAAGCCCAGTATGCCCTGGCCTTGGCAAAGAGGCAACCCATAGCACATACACTGACACAGGCGGGACCCAGGGAATGACACCTCTCTCTGACTCGCACATATAGTAAAAGTGATGCCAAACATGATACTACCTGTGCTCAACCATGTATAGGGAGTGTACTATGTGCATCCAACATAGGCAGCCCTCCAGTACCATCCTCATTACTGGCTCACCCACAAGGTAAGTCACTCTCCTTACCAACTGCCGAATGGAGTAGTATGTGCTGTTACCTGTATCTATGGTATGGATGTGAGCATGCAAGGGAATCTGGTGGCTGAATGGGATGCCAGCAGAGAGTAGACACCTATAGTGGCAGCATGTGATCTGCAACAAATACTGGTGTCACCACTGTAGCCAGTACTACACATGGTGACAAAACCCACTGCAGGAAATGTGCTGGGCCACATGTGTGTCCATATGACACACACATGCCAGTCAGGGAGGTTCACATACCCAACAACAGTCTTAGCCAGCAGGACAGGTGTAGAAAAAAATAAACAAAGGCTGTGCTAAGGCCTCTGAATGATGCCTATGGGTAACCCCCCCAGCCTACACAGACAGACTACATCAGGTTAGGCAGTGGGATGTTAGTTCTGAAGGGTAGGAAGTCAGAAACTAATATGTAGGTCAATCTAAGACCTGTAGTACACTGATATGCCTCTAGTCAGCATGATAGGTTAGACAACAGAATGAAATGGAGAACCTGACATACCAGTACACTCATAGCAAATATGTACAAGTGTCAGGTGTGCCCTCAATCCTGTGTAGACATGTAGAAAAAGTCAGGTGTGCCCCCCCAATCCTGTTTAGCAATGTAGTAACAGTCAGGTGTGGCCCCCCAAATCTTAAGTAGAAATATAGTAACAGTTAGGTGTCCCCCCCCCGATCCTATGTAGAAATGTAGTAATGGTCTGGTGTGTTCCCCCCAATCCAATGTACACACGTAACAGTCAGGCATGCCCCCCCAAATCCTATGTAGAAATGTAGTAACAGTCAGGTGTGCCCCCCAATCTGATGTAGACATGTAGTAACATGTATGTGTAGTTATAATACCAGTGGAGCACAGATGACCAGAGGTGACTAAGGTAGCAGGATAGATTGTAGAATTTGTACAATATGCAGGTATGTGTGTGTTAGGTTGGTGTGTATTCCATATTGTGTGAGAGAGGTCAGTATGTATAGATGTTGAGATTTGACCTGGTGGCCATTGCCCACTACTGCCAATGATAGGGCCAAATCCTCACAACTGCAGTGCCAAAGACAATTCCCCCCAGTATAACACATGTTAGCAGTAAGCTATTGTAAATGTATGGTGGTTATATATGTCACATCTGAAATATGGACATGGAAAACTGTTGGGCTAGATATACAAGTAATACTCAGGGAAAAGTACCCCAGACATACAGTATATAATGTGTAACCATGTAATTGACAAACCCTTAGACTTGTACATATAGGTATGCATTACATTATCTGGGCTTGTAGTAGGGAATACTGATGTCGTCTGTCTGAACACTTGCAGATCACAAAGGTGATGGGACTGATGTACTGGGAAATGGCTAATGTCCCCTGCACAAGCAAGTATAACTGGAATGTCCCATGCATATCTGTAAGTCAGATGCAAGTAGTGTCCATAGCATACATGCACCCAGCTCACCCAAACACCACCCACAGGTACCTCTCTGGTTGTATCCCTGCTGTTGGGAATGGGTACAATATGACCCCCACCTGTGTATGGCAATAGCGAAAGAATGCAGCATGCAGTGCACGTGTCCCATGCAGGTGTGTCCCTAGCTGTAAGTAGCACCCTGCCCATATCCACACCACCTGATCAATACTGATAGAAAGTATTAGCATGAACACCTAGCACAAGTACCCTGTCACCCCATATGGCAGTCTAGGACTGTAGGACTGACAGAATGCAATGGCCTGCTACAGCTGGCCTGCATCACTACCAAATGGCCTACAGGCCTCAGCCAAAGGCTTGTGTCTCACCCATACTGCCAATGTATGTTATGTCATGGACATCCAAATAACAACATAACACACTCCACATAAGCCATATACAAGGCCATGAGGACAAACCACAGTAACATGTCCACCATGTCCCATTGCATGAACTGTGGACCAACACCAAAACACAGCTGTGATGAGGTGATAACTTCAGGGAAAGTATTAGAGAATGTATGCATAATGTATGGAAGAGGATAGAATATAATAGGGGGTGGGAGCATGGGCAGCATGGAATGTGTAAGGTCCAACACACAGCAATGTGCACATACTATGTCTGGCTGCAAACACAAAAGTGGGTGGCTACAAACCTGTGCATACACCACAATAGGGGTTATGTCCTGACTTATGACCCATGCCTCTGGGTAACCTGTGTGAATCTGTACAGCTGTGAGGTATTGCCACAGCAAGATAAGGCCATACTGTCATGTCGATGGATGTACAAGTATGGGATCCTCTGCCAGCACTGTCCCAACATGCTGAACTGGATACACAGACCCAGCAGCAAGTGTCTGCATCTCCTCCTCCAAAATGGCATAACTTTCCATGAATATGTAGGTGATTGCCCACAATACTGGACACAGCTGCATTCACCCTGTGTTCCTCAGGACATCAATGTGAGCAAGAATGTCCACCTGACAGTACTTGAGGCCATAAAACATCACAGTGTATAACAGTACACGTCTGAATATCTCTGCTAACACCAGTGCCATGTAGCAGAAGCAGCACAGACACAATCACCTACAGTACACACTATCCCTTGCACATGTTGATCCCATATTGCCAACTGATCTACAGATATCCTGCAGAAACAGTTTGCTAACTGTAGGTGTACAACACAAAGGTCTGCACTGGAGTACAAACTACCTGGAATGGATCCACACATTCAATACAGAAGGGCATACTGGGCATGCTCACACACTTAGAAAAATGAAGGCAATGTCAGACAACATACGGAAAGGTCATACTAGGCATACTCACAGACTTAAACAAATGAAGCCCATGTCTGCCAACAACAGTGGAACATACATATCTGGCAGTTGCAGATGTTAGTGCATACTCTCCTCAGTATGCACCACTCATGCTTTGCACACACATTGGATAGGAATACAGACATATATCCAAGGACAACACAATATAATATGCCAAAAGTAGACATACATAGATGTGTGGAAGAGAGTGACAGTGACAAAGAGCCTTCATGAGGCCTGTCCCACCCAGCACACAGCCAAATGGCTATAATCACATGTTGTGTAAATGTCACTCACTGTAGAAATTAGCCACTGGTATCCATCAGCATTACAGACTATGTGGTGCAAGTGCTAGCTGTGCAACATGACTGTACAAGACAGTAGTCATCTAGCAGTTGTATACACATACCTGCAGAATATAAACATGCATGTGCCTGTGTATGGTGTGTCCACCTCTAGATGAATGGGTTATGGCCCATGCACACACACTGCCCTCCCTATAGCCTTACTATGACAAGCCTGCTGATGTCATCCACTTTGAAATACATCTTTGGGAAACAAGTAGCCCAGTAGTCTCTGTGGCACTTCCTATAAATGTGTAATGCTGTAGTGTGATAAACTAACTAAGTAGGAGTTCTAATTCCAGGCATGGCAACTGTCTATGTACGTATGTCCGGCTGTGTAGAGAGCAATGTTTTTTAGGCTAGTCATACTCACTACAATTCAAATGCCCTACTTTGGCAAGGCTGCTGATGTTATTCACTGTGAAATGCACTTTTGGGAAAGGAGTAGCCCAGTAATTTCCATGATGTGCCCACTAACTGCCGTAATCCTGTAGTGTGATAAACTAGTTAGGTAGGAGTTCTAATCCCAGACATGGGAACTGTGTATGAGTGTTTGTGTGTGTCTCTGTCTGTGTAGTGGGCAATGCTTTTTAGGCTAGTCACACTCACTACAATTCAAATGCCCTACTTTGGTAAGCCTGCTGATGTCATTCACTGTGAAATACACCTTTGGGAAAGAAGCAGCCCAGTAATCTCCCTGGTGTGTCCTATAATAGTATAATGCTGTAGTCTGATATAGTACTTTGGTAGGGGTTCTATTCCCACACATGGCAAGTCTGGATGTTTGTGTGTGTGTTTCTTTGTCTGTGTAGGGAGCCATGCTTTTTAGGCTAGTCACCCACACTACAATTCAAATGCCCTACTCTGGCAAGCCTGATGATGTAATTCACTGTAAAATACACCTTTGGGAAAGGAGTAGCTCAGTAATCTCTGTGGTGCATCCTATAACAGCATAATACTGGACTGTGATATAGTACTTTGGTAGGGGTTCAATTCCCACACATGGCAAGAGTGGATGTTTGTGTGTGTGTTTCTTTGTCTGTGTAGAGATCAACGCTTTTTAGGCTAGTCACACTCACTACAATTCAAAAACCCTATTTTGGAAAACCTGCTGATGTAATTCACTATGAAATACACCTTTGGGAAAAGAGTAGCCCAGTAATCTCTGCGGTGTGTCCTATAACAGCGTTATGCTGTAGCGTGATATAGTACTTTGGTAGGGATTCTATTCCCACACATGGCAAGTGTGGATGTTTGTGTGTGTGTTTCTTTGTCTGTGTAGGGTGCAATGCTTTTGAGGCCATTCACAGTCACTACAACCTCCAATGACCTTCTCTGGCAAGCCTGCTGATGTCATACCCAGTGAAATACACCTTTGGGGAAGGTGTAGTCCAGTAATCTCTGTGGTGCGTCCTATAACTGCGTAATGCTATAGTGTAATAAACTAGTTAGATAGGAGTTCTAATCCCAGACATGGCAAGTGTGTGTGTGTGTGTGTGTGTGTGTGTGTGTGTGTGTGTGTGTGTGTGTGTGTGTGTGTGTGTGTGTGTGTGTCTGTGTTTGACATTCATATCCTGTGTGGAGGTGGCTGTGAGTGTGTAACAACTGGACTCATTGTGGAGTGGGTTTTGCAAATTTCTTATATGGTGACCCTATTATATGTCACAATATCCACCTTACAAGGATAACAGATGTGGAATAACCGAGAGGCTGGGGTGGCAATTCATACCCCTACATGTGAAATCAAGGCCTGGCAAACAAAGTTAGCAACCCTTGTATTACACAGAGAACACTCTCAACCCATGTCTCATACACAAACACACTTGCCTAGGCAACAACCACTGTGTTGGTAGTACCCTGCATATTGCCCAGAGATAGCAACCATGGTGTGATTGCAGTGGACTACAGATGGTATGGCACCCTGTCCATCGGTACAATAGGCACGTACATGCAGACAGTGTGCCTTCACTATGTTCCCCACTGGGCACCTGCAACACCTGTGGTGCCATCAAATGTTACCCACAAAGGACATACCATGCCTTAAACACATGCCCTGTATGGACAGATGCCACTGACACTAGGGACTACCTGTATCATGCTATCAATGTAGGTGCAGGGTCAGTCTGCTGTCCATTACCAGTTCCCGGCACATGAAGCCAGGACAGGCACATCTGATGATAATCTGTGTACACAACATGGGCCAGACACCCCAGGTACAGTTCCACATATCACTGTATATGCATATGGGATGTGTGCACATCCCAAAAGGAACACATACATGGCAAGCATTGCATAGCAATGGCCACACACAATAGTTACCCAGGTAACTGGATGGTGAAAACAACACCCACCTGTGTGGGCCAATCCAGACACTAAACCCCTGAGCCACACTGCAGACCATTGTCATGTGGCCTGATGCCAAGGTATACCCTTCACCTGGCCTTGTATAGCCTTCTACCATAGTCAACCACTACACAGCCATAAAGCAATGCATGCATGCATGTCAGTACTGGCACCCTGTGTCTGTGTGTGTGGTGTATGATGCTTTCAACTACATTCACACTCACTACAACCCCCATTGGCATACTGAAGCATGCTGTCTGATGTCAGACACCTTCACATACCCTTTGCCCATATAACCTCCGGATAACCCCTGTTGTGCATCTGATACCTGCACAGTACTGTATTTTGGCAAACTAACTAGTTGGGAAGAGTATTCCTGACCCTGGCAAGTGTGTCAATGTGTGTGAGTCCCTGAGAGACTTTGTGGCTGTGTTGATGCTGACAACTGTTCATGTGGACAGGCACGTGTACTACACCTACCGTATTGCTACCATATCACTGTTGCAGATGTCACTCACCATCACATATACTTTTGGACAGCTTCTCAACATGTAAGCTATGTGGCGCATGCAATAACTGCATAGACATATGATAGCAATACATAGCCAGTGAGGGGTTTAAAACCCTGTACTGGTAGGTGTGTGACACAAACATGTTTAGGTTTTACTCTCCCACCCCCTCCCTGACATACTTTGTCTCTGTCTGTCTCTCTCACTCCCTCTCTGGTGGATGTGGAGAACTGCACCTGCTTTACTGAGACAGCAGCATGTGTTATGTAAGTGATGCTCATGATCAGCTAATGGCGTCTACATGAATTGCAGCTCTCCTCTAGCTGATTGCATGTGGAACAGCTGTGGTAACATTCCCATAGCCAATTGCATGAAAAGACACTCCAATATCTAGGAACATCATGTTGGTGTTGGGCCTTTTCATTCACTGTGAGCAGGTCCTAGATCTGGTGTTTGGCAAACAGCATCACAGATAGATTTGGGATTTACCTCTAACATGCACTGTGGAAACAGGCCAACACACAGGAGGGGGATGTGCCTGACATGACTACAGAATGTAAGTGTTGCTATTCTGCATTTGGAATAATGTCGGTTTAACAGGGTGTGTGTGGAAAGGGCTGGTGTACATGTTTTAATACCTGTCATGACAATGATATGTTTTTGAGGAAACCCACATCTGTAGGGCCATCTGCAGACTGGGCAGTGTGTGGTGCCATTTGTTGCTTGTGTTATTCACAGACCACTTATCTGAAAACTGCAGAAGCATAGTGTGAGGATTGCAGTCAGTACATGGTGACAGCCATGAGAGTTACTGACTTCATATCCCTCATAGGACATATGTCACAACAAACCCTGTTACAACAGTAAATGTATGAGGTTATCACAGCAACATGTCAATATTGGCCCTGTGTTTGTGCCTCCAGCCACAACTCTATCAACCTTTGTACATATGTCATGCAGTAAGAGGTGTATATATTCTGTACACCATTATTTATTGACATCATATCTGATAACAAGCCAGTGAGATATCAGACTGCTACACATGTTATGTATAGTAGGGGTTATATTTGAGGACATAAACTGGGCATTCTGTGGTTGTGTGTACAGTACTGAGGTCTGTGTACATATGGTGATTAATAACAAGTTCAAAGTGCCTACGAAAGGAAAAACTCGTAGTTGGATAAAAACTGCTTTATTGTAATCCACAAAACGCTCCTTCATAACATTAACGCTCTTTCATACCATACGTTTTCGTCCACTCTGGACTTCATCAGATAACTTTCTCCCTTCCTTCAATGCATTTATAAACCTTTATTCATTATAAACAACCAATGAAATTACTTTAATTAGTTTAAAATCGTCCAATCAAATCCACTTCATTAGAATAAACTCATGAATATTCATTATTTAAAGAAAGGTTTATAAATGCATTGAAGGAAGGGAGAAAGTTATCTGATGAAGTCCAGAGTGGACGAAAACGTATGGTATGAAAGAGCGTTAATGTTATGAAGGAGCATTTTGTGGATTACAATAAAGCAGTTTTTATCCAACTACGAGTTTTTCCTTTCGTAGGCACTTTGAACTTGTTATTGGTGACTTTTAAGTGCCTTTACAACACTTTTTGGTGATACATATGGTGATTGTTGATTTTAATTTCTCTTTTGTGTTTCTAATACCATGATGGGAATGGACCCCATTCCTAAGTCAAAGTACGATTAAAGTTCATGAAATTATTATTGTTTCACTCTTTGATGTTAGCCAAAAGTGCTCTTCTCAGCACCCGCAATGTGTGTCAACAGTGTGTGTATTGTGAATATGTACCTTGGCCTGTGTACAGACTGTGGTAGATGTCATTGTTCTTGGTCCTGTTCTATCTGATGTTACATGCTGATCCAGTGGATGGTACCCTATCATCTTACATTTTTGTAGGGCCAAACGCACACATGTCCAATACCACAGACTGGCATCGGGCCACACTGTGTAGTGGCCCAGTATATGTAGGGTTAGTGTGTGAGTGGCACATATGAGGATGGTGTTGATCAGACAGTCCATATACTGTAATATTAAGCTAGCTTACCATATGTGGCTGTGTTCACATTGGTTGTGGTTATGCACTTTCATACAGGTGTCTGTTACTCTGTCCTGTGACATGCCTTTAGAGCCTGCTATATTTGCAGGTACATGTGTATTCACCCATAAGAAATGTAGGCCAGTGTTGTGGCAGTCTGCCTGTAGCTTGCACAGTGCTTTGTTACATGCCTAGCAGCTTAGTGTACTTACCCAGTGTGATGTTATGTCCAGATATTTGCCAGATGTACTGCTGCTGGGCCACCATAACTGTCATGAATTTCTGACAAAGCAGTGGGATGCTGTACAGATGTATATCACTAACTAGTGTGTAATATGTGGCCATGTGACCTCTGCACCAGCAATTATGTGTCAGGACAGACAGGAGTGTGTGAATGCATAACCTATGTGGGCAAATGTATTCCAGTATGTGCGTGATATACCTATCCACATGGCTGTTAACATCCAGATTGTCAGGCTTGGTCCACATGTCTTCCACTAAGGGGTTCTGTGATATGTATTGCAGGTATATATGTAGACTGTTGCTACTGTAATAGGGGTTGACTTAACAGATGTGTGTGGGAGGTCACATCTGCTTTTAATATGTGCACCATTGGCTACTGACAGTCATCCTAAGGACATCATAGTACAGTACCACTGCTAGCACAATAATGATCCTGTGGACTACAGCAGAGATATGGCCAATAAATGTGGGTCCGCTGGGACCCGCATTCCCATAAGTGCTATGGTGTTTATGTTTTATCAACATATGTGGGTTAGTAATAGTCAACACATTCCAGGATTAGGTATAACAGCATGCATAGATATTCCCATTAATGCAAACACCAGATATGGGACAGTTGCATAGCAAACAGAACACATACATATATGGGACCACAGTGGTAATTACAACAGCATGCAGGTACATTGATGGCACCATGCCACCAATGTTGGAGTATTTCAACATAGCAGTGGTGCTGCGGTAGCGCTGTCATCTCACAGTTAGACGTTGCCCATTCGATTCTCAGTTAAAGCGTCTTCCGTGTGGCGACATGCGTGAATGGGCATTCCTTCATTGAAGGTTGTGTGTTAGGCCCGGCAAGCCAGCATGTAAAAATCTACTGCCAATCATTAGCAGACTGGAGTTCCACTGTGGCGATCCCTAACTGGGAAAAGCCGAAAGACACAAACAAACATGCAGAGAAACAGATTTAAATAATTATCGAACAATAGGACATATGTCCCAACATTACAGTGAAGTCATCACGTACCAATTGAGTTGGGTATTTAGTTTATTGTTGTAGATATGATGCGGGGAGAGAAAGATGTCAATTAACAACTAGTAAATTCTTGTAGTTCACATTACTTTCCTAGTCAGTGCTGTTATCTGTACCTGACAAGTATTACTACACTACCCTATTGCCTTAGTTTGGACAGTGATATGGCTGTTGACAACTATATACATGAACTAGTTTTACCTGCAGTATACACCTTTTACCTGCTATACCTGTGGAAGAATTGTTTAACACTAACTAACTTTTTCTACACATACACCTAGATTCCAGGTTGATGTTAAGCACATACCTGTCCATCTCTTTTTGCACAGACTCTGGCCATGTCTTGACCACATGCAGGTGGACCGGGACATATCTAGACTATTGTCCTCTTCAACCTTTCCTAGACAGTTATATTATGTAGCACAGTGTGGGTGACAGTGATGAGTGATACCTTATTATTCAGAGCGACTGCAACACTCACAATGCCATACAATACCAGAGTAAACAGTACCAGTACAGGGTATTAATCTTTTATTTCTAGGTAGTGTTCGTATCTGATGGACCTGTGGGAGCAATGTTTGCTAGCACTACCTGAATGTTGCCACACAACTTACCAGAATCCACATTAGTATTATGCACATACATCTCACTCTATTACTCTACACACTCTGGTTACAGCTTGCCAACATGGGGGTGTAGATGGGACATACTTCGTTTATTACTCTCATAACATTTTGAGGAGTTGCTAGAGTGACAGGTTTGTTTTGTTCTTATAGATGTGTGACAATCAGTTGTATTTACTGTTTGCTGCCTAAACATCTGGGATCATCCCACTGATTTCCCAGGGGGACAGGGTGACAGGCAGCAGATATGGGCCAATATACTGGACATTCTGGACATATCTGTGCAGTTGTGGGGTATGATTCAGTATGCAGCCTACTTCTACTCCCAGGATTCAGACCATGGCTGTGTCTGCTAACACTAAAACACTGTCCATCACAGTTGTGTGTGCTATATTAGATATTGCTGTATATCTCTTATCTGATTTCTGTATATAATTCTCCTGTGGTTTTACATTCTGACCTTGCATTACATCACTCTTATACAGGATTTCCTAGACAGTTATATTATGTAGCAGAGTGAGAGTGACAGTGATGAGTACTACCTTATTATTCAGAGCAACTGCAACGCTAATAATGCCATAAAAATACCAAAGTAAACAGTACCAGTACAGGGTATCACTCTTTTATTTCTGGGCACAGTGTTCGCAGGATTTGAACCATGGCTGTGTGTGCTAAAAATACAACAGTTCACATCTCACTTGCATGTGCTATTTGGATTTTGTTGTCTGTCATTTCACTGTTTTCTGTCTATGTCTCTCTCAGTTTTACTAAATGACCTCTGGGGATTACACCAGTCATATACAGACATTCCTACACATTTTATTTATATTGCATATTGTGGGTAACAGTGCTTAATACAACAGTACTATTACATGATTGCACATCTATATTACCATATGATACCAGAGTTAACACATGCAGTCCAGCGGTTAGACCTTTATTGTCAGGCTATTATGCTTTTATTTACATACAACCTATATGAGACTCTTCCTGCCATATTCTCTGGTGTATGCAGTACTTGCCTTAAACAATACAGGTTTTATACAGGCAATTAACTTACTAATACTTTTACATTTATTTCCTATGACAGTACATGCAAGAGTATTACTAACCAACCTCGCATCGCAATCTCTCCAAGCGACATCCATGGGCCTCCTGGTTTGCAGCCCGCTCACTTGCCGCTGTGAAGGACATAAGAATAT
Source organism: Protopterus annectens (assembly GCF_019279795.1). NCBI lineage: Eukaryota > Metazoa > Chordata > Ceratodontiformes > Protopteridae > Protopterus > Protopterus annectens. The sequence goes on from NC_056731.1 coordinate 564,039,009, forward strand.
TTGGCCATACCTATCCATAATTTACATGAGCTGGCAATTATTAAACAGGTAGTGGACTGATGCTTACACATATCTGGGACCTCCCCTGTCCTCCTAGACTCTTAGATCCACTGATCCAAGAGATCCCCCTTTCACCACTTTAGGTTGGTATAGTGATGCCTGACCTGCTCACCAGTTCGGGGCATGCCAGTGGCACTGGTGAGGTCACAGGCGAGATAGTCCCAGGCTTCTTCTTTATATTGGGAACCCTGGTACTGGCCCTGCAGCCCCAGTGTTGTGCCCGATGCTCCAGTGTTGCGCCCGAAAGCGCACACCCTCTCCCATTCCAGACATGGTGCCTGCAAGGGGAAGCTACAATCAGTTATGAGATGTATTCCCACCTGTTGGGTTTAAATAGGGCCAATTTCCCACACTTTGCCATGATTGGACAGTTTTGAAAAGGCTGAACTATGAGCAAACCTGCTTACCTAAGGTTGGCATTGTTTAAAGGGGTATACCAATGGGCAATTGAGTTAGCTGGCCTATACATTGCTTACACCTACTAAGCTGGCCTGTGCAATGCTTAGCATTGCTTAATATTTAATTTGTATTATGTTTGTTTTTTGGCATTGATTTATTATTCATTACATGTTATATATGTGTCTGGTATCCATGATTCATGTGTACGTTCACTGTATGGGGTTCTTGTGTTTATTAGGGGACTTCAACACTTTATTACAATTACACCTCACATCTGGGCTTACTGCAGTACTCCAGTTCACATATTTATGTTATGTAGTAGGTTATAGAACATAAGACTGTATATAGATTCCTTTCACATGTTTATTTATTTATTTTTTTATATTTGTTGACCTGGAGTGTCCGACTGGACGTAGGTCCATTTTCAGTGGAGGCCCTAGGAGAAAAGCTCCACAGTTAAAATAACAGACAGTAGTTACATTGGATTACATAGCGATTAACAATTTACATAGCAATTACTTGCAATATATTTACAGATATAGAACATAGTACATCAGTAGACAACTAGAATCTTTATCTGTGAAGTACATAACAGACATTAACAAATGTTAAAATAAGAAGTTCCTGCTGTATAAGTACTAGGCTTATGAGCATCTGAGCTTGCTATAATCAAGGTAGTTAGTGGAGTGGAAAGAAAGGTAGTGGTTGGATGGGGTGGGTGATATTAGAGTGGGAGTTGCAAGGGCATAGCCAGCATGTTTTTAGGTGCTCTTTTAGTAAAATTTTGAAGTGGGTGCATGATGGTACGGAGGTAATTGTGGGTGGGAGGGAGTTCCATAATTTGGCTATGGTGCAAGAGAATAGTGCTTCACCAGCAGAGTTATTGGCTTTAGTGATCTGCAAGTGATTTTTGTTGCTGGATCTTAGTGGTCTGGTGGTGCGATAGGGTTCGAGTAGATTCTGGAGGGATGGGACATTTAGTGGATGGTTTACTAGTTTGTGGGCAAGTGAGAGTTGATACCATTGAAGGAGGTGAGGGAGTTCAAGCCAGCCCAGTTCAGCTAGTGAGAGACAGTGGTGACTACGGTAGGATGCCCCTGTGGTGAATTTGGCAATTTTGTTCTAGCAGGTCTCTAGCTTGTTTAGATCGCATTGCCTTAGGTTGGTATATATTGGAGAGGCATAAAGTAGGGTGGAGATAAGGTGGGAATTTGCTATTGAAATCTTTGCTGCTTTGGTGAGAAGATGCTTATTTCTGTATAACGCTCCTAGTTTTTTGTGGACTTTTTTTATGGTCATGGATATGTGAATATCAAATTTTAGTTTGTCTATTTCTACTCCTAGCAATTTGGTGTGTTCAGTTGGGTATATAGTGGTGTTGTCTTTTGCTGTGATGTTAAAGTGAGAGTTGTTTTGAGTATGTTTGGTGGGTTGGAAGATGAGTAGTTTAGTTTTGTTTGGGTTGAGTATTAATTGGGCATTGGATAACCAAGTTTCAATAGAGGAAAAGGCTTCCTGTGTGACTTTTTTGCAGTTTGGGTAGGGACTGGGCTGAGCAGATGATGGTCGAGTCATCTGCGTATTGTATGAGTGTGCCATGTGTGGTGGCAGAGGCTAGATTATTTGTGAAAACAGAGAAGAGTAGGGGTCCAAGGATGGATCCTTGGTGAACCCCTATGGAGACAGGTAGTTGGGGTGATATGTCATTCTGCCATACAACGGATTGTTGGCGGTCAGACAGGTAACTCTGAAACCAGTTGGTGACTGATTGTGAGAAGGATAGGTTATTGAGGACAGAGATAAGTTGTTTGTGTGGGACCATGTCAAATGCTTTAGATAGGTCTAGGAAAGTAGCAGAGGAGAGATAGCCATTGTTTTTATGCTGAAAGATAGTGTTATTAAAGGAGAGTAAGGCAGTGGTGGTGCTATGGTTTGGTCGGAAACCATGCTGAGTATTGGAAAGGAGGTTGTTAGTAAGGAGGTAGTCTGAGACCTGAGAGTGTATGCATCTCTAGTATTTTGGAGAGTGGAGAGAGAATAGCTATGGGGCGGTAATTGGTTAGTTCTGTGGAGGGTCCGCCTTTGTGGAGGGGAATTATATGTGATACTTTCCACAGTGTGGGAACATAACTTTCTGACAGAGATCGGTTAATCAAGATGGATACTGGGTAGGCCAGAGCATCAGCTGCGATTTGTAGGTATTCACTTGGGAGGTTGTCTGCTGCTAATTTGGTGGGTTTAAGTTTAGTTAAGAGTTTTTTTATGTTGGAGGTAGATACAGGAGAAAAAGAGAAGGCAGTGGGGAGATTAGTAGTTGAAGTTGTGGGTTGGAGGGGAGGGGGTTGTGTTGTTTAGCTAGTGATAGTATGGTTTGTGTGATGTGTGTGTTAAATGAGGTAGCAATATTTTCTGAGGAGTGAGGGATGTTAGGAGGAGGGGTACTGACTTTACCTGGGTGGAGGATGGAGTTTATGGAGGACCAGAATTGTTTGGGGCTGTGTTCGGAGGAGTCTAGGGCAGACTGGTAGTATTGGAATTTGTCCTGTTTTATTAGCTTTTTGACTCTATTGAGTAGTTCTAGGAATTTCTGTCTAGTTGAGGGGGTCTTGGTTTTGCGCCAGTGCTCCCAGGCTTTATCCCTGTTTTTAATTTCTGACTTAGTGGTTTTCTGTAGCCATGGGGAGGGTTGTGCTTTGATTCTGGAAAGTCTTATGGGGGCATGGTAATTAAGGATGCTCAGGAAGGTAGAATTAAAAAATTCAACTGCGTCATCAAGACGGAGGTACTTTAGAGGATGCCAGTTACATTCTTTGAGGGATGAGATGAATGTGAGTGGGTTAAAGTTTATTTTTTTACGTATCTGACGGTAGACGACAGGTTTAGCTTGGTATAGGTATTTCTTTCAGTAGGAATGTTGGGGAGTGATCACTGAGGCTATCTGATAAGCAGCCTGTTATATATGACTAGGGGCTCTTACTGACTAGTATCTAGTCCATGGTAGTGTGCTTGCTGGAGTTTTTATTTATCCTGGTTGGCGACTGGACTAGTTGGGTGAAGCCATGAAGGTTTACATGATGGGTTGGATGGTTGCCAGAACAGGATTGCCAGTCAATATTGAAATCACCTAAAATGATAGTTTCTTGGGGGAGATGGTGGGTAGACCAGCTGAGGAGGTTTTCTAGTGGATGGATGTTTTGGCCAGGTGGGAAGTAGCATCCAATTATGTTGATGGTTTTGTTTTGGTTTATTTTGAGGTTGGTATATATTATTTCTTCATTGCCTATTTGTGGATCTGATGATTTTAAGATCTGGATGTTTAGATGCTGTTTAAATATTATAGCTACACCGCCTCCTTTCTTGTTTAGTCAGTCTACTCTTAGTATGCCATAACCTGTAGGGAGTATTTGCTCACTGGTAATGTGAGGTTTTAGCCAGGTTTCTGTCAGGATGACTATATCTGGAGAGTACAAGTCTATGGTGGCATGGAGTTCATGGACTTTGTTGGATATACTTCTAATATTTAGGCTTAGTAGAAGGAAGTCATTTGGCTTTCTATTGGCTGTAATATGGGAGAAGTTGTGGTTTGTAGTCTGATTATGAGGATTGGGGTTGGAGATGGTAGGGCAAGGGTTGGGGTGGATATCTCCACTTAGGGCTAGTTTTGATATGCATGAGGTTATTAGTTTTCTCAGTTTTTTAATGTGTTTGTTTATAAGGGAAACTTTATGATTGTGCTCTTTGGGTAATAGGTATGGTGGGAGGGTTACTATGTTAAGTTGTAGGGATGCTTTATGTTTGAGTAATATAGTTGGTAGAATATGTGGGGGGTGCATAGGGATGGTTCTTGAGTTGGTGGGAGGGGAGCTGAGTGAGGGTGAGACATGAGTAGTGGTGTAAGTAGTAGTACAGTGGTAGTGGTTGAGTGCGGGAATGATAGAGCTTTGGTAGGATGTAAGATATGCAAGGAGACTGCATGCAGTGAGCGTAGGTAAGGTATGCTTGTACATGTTAGTTGAGGAGGTGTGATAGTAGTGGGAAGATGGAGGAGGTAGTGTTGGGTTAGCGCTGTGGTTGGCTACTGGAAAGATGGGAGGGGTTTGTGAGTGTAATAAAGGTGGGACCACTGGGGGCGGGAGGTAATAGGGGGCAGGGTGGGGAGCGAAGCGGGTAGAGACCCTGTTAGTTGTTCTTATGAGGGTGCTGGAAACAATCAGGTAACAGAGTTAAATGATGAATGAACATATGATAGTGACAAGGGTGGTTGTAGTTTTAAAAATGGTGCCTGCCACAGGTAATATTTATTAACTTTGGGATTGTCTTAAGGTAATAAACAGGGAAGGGGGAGGGGAGAACAAGGGTGTGAGCAGGCAGTTCTTTGTACTGCTGCTAATGAGCCAAAGCAAAGACAAGTTAGTGTTTGAGAAACAATCACAATGGACCAAGGACTGCTCTGAAACTGTAAGTCATTTCTTAACCATTTTCAGGTGGAAAAACAGGATAACCTTGTATCAGTAGGCCACTGTGGTCTCAGTTTAAATTAACACACAGTATTGATCAGATTATGGATACTATCTGCTAACAGAAGGGAATAAGAGAGAAAGTGGAAGATGAGTGTGTGTGTGTGTGTGAAGGGGGGGGGGCTGATTACAAGCCAAAGCAGAGTGCTCTCTAGGGGAAAATGAATATTGGCTCAAACAGGTAGACACATACTCAAAGTTAACTTTAGTTGTTTGCAGACAGTTCATACCCGGACTACACTTTTCTTATAAGAATGATAAAGGTGGTACCGCAGTTGAATACATAAGAGTGGTGTTAGGTTCAAAGTTAACTTAAGTTGTTTGCAGACAGTTCAGACCCGGACTGCGCTTTTCTTATAAGAATGATAAAGGTGGTACCGCAGTTGAATACTTAAGACTGGTGTTAGGTTCAAAGTTAACTTTAGTTGTTTGCAGACAGTTCAGACCCGGACTGCACTTTTCTTATAAGAATGATAAAGGTTCATGTCCAGTTTGATTTTACTATAGTGAGTATTTGTTTGGTGATACCTCAATATTATGTACTGCTGTGATGGCTTAGTGGTTAACTACTCTGACTATAATGTACAGGGTCCTGGGTTCAAGACCTACAAAGGCTGTTTCTGGCCAGAACAGTGGCCCTTACATACAAAGGGATTAAGGCACTTTTAAGCACCTGTAAATGGATTTGCATGAGGGTAAGCAATGCTAACCTTTGGTTAAATATGCTTACAGAGAGTCAGCTTCAATATTGCTTAACCTGTGTGCACATTGCTTACTCCTGCACAATCAGGCTTAAACCCACTTACTACTGATTAATAGTGCTTACACTTGCTTACTCCCGCTTACCACTGCACTAATTTAGACAGTAATGTCTAATGATTCTTGGAAAGGTGTGGGATTCGGAAGCTGTATGGAGTTATCATTCATTACACATTTTACCTTCCATTTGTATCCCTGATTCCTGTGTACATATACTCCATGGGGCACATGAGATTATCTGTGGACTTTGCAACATTATGACACTGACACCTCACATCTGCATTTAATGCAGTACTCCAGTTCACAAATATATGTTATTTAGTAGGTTATGCAACTAAAAATATTGGTCATAAAGTGATTTGACATGGAAAATGGAATGTGCTGCAGTGCGACTTGAACCAGGAATGACTGCTCGCAAGGTGAATGCTCTGCCCATTATACTATTGCTATACTGCTTCATTTGCATATATCTTGCTTTTTCTCCTTTTGTGCCATTTAAGCTGTATTAACCATAGCTAAGCAATGGGCAAACCAGCACACCTACGGTTAAATTTAATCTGTTTCATAAAAAATAAAGTATATTTTATATTTTTTGTGTAACTATTGCTCTTGTACACGTGGGGTGATGTTGCTGGGCGCATGCATAGAACTATGAGTGGTCTCACTCATTCTTTTAGGAGTTTCTGCTGTTCTTCATTGCAGGGGCATGTATATTCTGAGAGTTCTTTCAGACATGCCCCCTGCACTCTTACATGCTCCGTGTAAGATTAGGAGCTCTGGCAGTACGCCTTCATTAATATGCATGGAGCGCTGCTGTCCTGCTCCTAAATGGCTGCTTCCATGCAGGACTAAACTAGTCCTGCATGGAAGAATAGTAAATCCGGGGGTTTATGTATATATTACATTAGCTTCTTAATATATATATATATATATATATATATATATATATATATATATATATATTTATATATCATAATTCTATGATAGCAGCAACATTTTAATACTTCAGCAGTTGTCATATGTGAATGCATTTGCCCTACATGCAATTCATTTTAATGATAATCACTTTATTTAGGCACATGGCTAACCACTCTTCTGGGTCTAGTGCTAATACAGATATTAGGTGCATTTTTGTTAAATAAAGGCAGCCTCAATTAGAAAAAATTAAATATGGACATGTTGTAAATATTGCCATGCTCATTTTTTTCTATAATACAATAATCACAGCTTAATACTTTTGAACTGAAACTGAAAATAAAGTTTATCAGGATTAAAATTAAATGAAATAAAAATGAAACTAAATGTTACAGTGGCTAGGAGTAAAAGATAGTCTTAATGAAGCATGTAGGTGGGGTAGAAACCCCATCCCTTGCTGATCCCAGGAATTGTGGGACCCCAGAATCTGAACATACTCATTAATTCCTTCAGTGCAAGGTTAAAGTAGCTGAGAGTTACAAACAAACCACCTTCATACTGCACTTCTGAAGAAGGTTTTATTATGGCCTAGAATGTAAAGACTTCACAATGCCAAATCATTCAAAACCCAACTAAAACAGCATCTTCACAACTCTTTGCTTTCCTCTTTTTCTCTGCCTGGATAAATAAAACCAATCTAATTTTCTACACATTACATTCAACCTTGCATATATTTTTCAGAAATGTACTGACATATCGCCAGCCATCCCACTCCCTATACCTCCCCGTACGCTCCTGACTGTTACGTTCAAGGGGAGTTGGTGGAAGGTGAAGGAGTTGTCTGTGAAGGGTGTAGACAGATGATTTTATATTAAGCTTTGTAGCTAAAGAAGGGTGGTATTTGTTAGAAACTATATTTAAGGTGAGAATAGAAGACGGACTCCACCTGAAACATTCACCATTTTTTCACTGTAGAGTAATACAACAGTGCGCACTTTTGGGTGCCAGATGGGTGAAACTGCAGATATTCCTTACTGTCATTTGAAATGCATTGATATTTAAAACTAAGAACTGTATTATATTAGGGAAAGCATACTGCAGGGATTAACACATTTCAGCTAACAACTGTCTAGCTTCTGGAGTTTGGTGCTTTGATATGCTGCTTTTAGCTGGATAGTAACAATAGGTCTGTATAGTTATTAAAGGTTAATGATTGGTCAGAGTTAGGGCCTGGGTACTGACATTGCTGGACATTATTTATCAGGCCACTCTCAAGCAATTTTAAAGCTAGATTATTGCCTTTTGAAAGTTTCTGTTGAGTAACAAATACCAGAGGTTAGATCATTTTGAATTAATCAACTCACAATAGGTTTGAGAGGCTTTTTGTAGCTTATTCTGAATATCTGAAGTGTGCTGACTGATTCTATGAAGTAGTTATCCACATACATTATGATATAATATGTAGATAATTTATGCAAAGCATTATTAATAAATAGAGAACAGAGAATAGGTCAAAGAACAGACCAGAGCCACTGTCGAGAGCAATTGCAAGTCCAGCATTTTTGTGGATTATAACGAATGTGCAAGCTTATGCAAATGTGCTGCATAATATATGTAATGATCTGATTAGGTAATAACAGCTGTTTTTTAAATAACTCTGTCTATAGGCATCAGTGATTTATTTTGGTAGCTTTCAACAAAAGTAGGCATTGATAAGATTAGATAATTTCGAATATTAGGAGGTTACATTTAGGTTGTATACAATAAATGTATGCATTATACAGCCTATAAATAGTTGGAGCTAATAAGTTTATAGGTTATAAAATGAATAAAAGTAGTGTGTGTGTGTGTGTGTGTGTGTGTCTATATATATATATATATATATATATATATATATATATATATATATATATATATGTATATTATAATCTTAATGGCCAGTGAGAGATACAATATTCTAAGCATATCTGCCTTTATCTTCTGACCTTAGCATGTAAACCATTATAAATTTAAGTTAAGTTACAGTACTGATTTAAATATAGAGATAAGAGGTATACGTATAAAGATGACAGGTAGTTAAGAGATGGGATAAAAATAAACACTAACATGCAGCTCTTTAAGCCTATAGCCAAGCATGTAAAATGTTCACTACAGTATGAAGTTATGGGAAATAACTTACTTTCCCCAAAGTGTTGCATCAAAATTCAATATTAAAAACATTGGCATACTAACCACACTTATATTAAACTTCAAATCTTGTTAATGATTTTATTTGCAATATACCAAGCTAAATTATTTTTTGTGTAAGTTTTCATTTCAGGAGATTTAGCCAGAGCTGTCGCATATCGTCTACTCAGAGGCAATCTCTGCTTAACATACAAGGCCATGTTAAACCCAGAGCTGTTGGACATGCTACACTTAAAGTAATCCCAATCCCTCAGAGCTACACGCTCCAGGGATCTAAACCTTGTCATCACAATAAACAAAACATGCTGGAGGGATAGGTTCCTGACCCAGAGACTCCCCAGACTCTGGAATAGATTGCCCATACATGTCAAGCAGAGTGCCTCTTTGGACCTCTTCAAGAGGAGCCTTGACGATTGGATGGGAGAAAGGAAATTCACCCCAGGGATCACGTCAGTCGCCCTGCTAGACAGGGGTCCAGGAAAGTAAATAATGTGGGAAGAAATAGCCAGGGAATTGTTATGGCTAGGCTTGTATAGGCCCTAGGGCTGATAGCCTAGTACCAACCTATGAACCTATGAACCTATGAGCCTATAAGGACTACTATACTCAAATTCGCACTGTCTAGGAATGGGGTTGTCTATACTTGAGGGTGGGAGCACACTTTGGAAGTTGGTATTCAATTTCAAAAATGCTGCCTCCACCCCTATGGCACTGTTTCTAAGATGTAGGCATGCTCCCTGCAGTGAGCACTCTGATTCAAGTCAAATAATAATGCAGGGTGTGGAATGTTACAGCTGTAAGTATACAACTTGGACACCAATCAAACATAATCCATGTGATGATGGAAATGATACTTTAAGAATCTATAAAATGAACACTTGCAGAATTCATACTGCAGGAAGTGTTTGGGATTTCATAAAGTAACTGTATGCCATCCCTCAAGATGCATGACAACTGAAAACATGCAGATTGTCTGAGTTCATGAGAACAGATCAGAGAAACCCTTTCCCAATAATTTTTAGTGTCTTCAACTACTCAAAGTTTCAAAGCAAAGTTTCACATCATTGTGGCACTCGACAACATGAATAATGAAAGACAAGCTTTGAGATGCCAAGGCTTTGAAAGTGAAAATCAAAGCTTGCTGCATGCAGACATAAAAAGAATGGGCAGTAAAAATGTCTATCACTTCCTTTCACAGACCATCGATATTTCAGAAATATTGTAATCTAGAAAATGCTTGTCATTTGACTATATCACTCTGTAAATGAAAGATGGGTGACATGAAATACAAGCTGCTACTTCTCTTGGAAAAGACAGCAACAGAAGCATTGCATTACAAAAATAAAATGTGCATGTTGCCAGTTTATTTTGTGAATTAGATGTAACAGTTCAGCCACTAAGTGCTTTGGAAAAGAATAGCTTAAAATTTTCAGAAATAACTAATATTTATTTAGCTTCACTGCAACTCTGCCTAATATTGAAAAAAAAAAACAACAAACATATGTGGTGAAGTATAAAAAGAGACCAGGGCCCTTATTTTATATTTTTTTTCATCTAACAGCTTGTCAACACCTCATTTGTTATTCAATCACTGACTTCAGAAATCATGTTTTACATTAGTAATATTATATAAGCACCTGCTGTGCATTTTTGAATGCTTTCTCTATATAAATTCACGTAATCATCCCTACAGTGAAACATCAAACATTTTATAATGGCAAAAAATAAACTTAAAACACAAAAAACAGACAACCAGAGCAGTAAAAAGTGAAGGTTCTATTTGAGTATGAATAACAGTCCCAGCTACAAAAAATTCCCACAATACATTTTAAATTTTTATGTTCAAATATATGTAACAAAGGTAACTGAAGTAACAAATGAAATGTAAAAAAAAAGGTGCCATTCACCTTTTCTAACTAAAGCACAAAATAAATAAAATGACACATTCCTGAGGATTCAGAAAGAACCCCAATGCTCTCAGCAAGGGCTACAGTACAAAGAGGCTGCTGCTGTGATTTGAAAATTTGTGATTCAAAGACACATTCACCACAATGAGGAAAGGCCTCATTACTGGCATGTCTCTGAACCGCCATTAATTATCATAAGTGCAGACCAGCATTTTTCTAGTGGGAGTTAACATTGGTGGCTCATGCGTCAAATTGGCAAAGGCACCACCTTCAATGCTGAGACACATGCATATGTACAGACACACACACACACACACACACACGCACACACACACACACACACACACACACACACACACACACACACACACACACACACACACACACACACACAGCCCCCTACTCCACTCAGTCTCACTCATGGACACATTCATTAATTCACCCATATAGAAATACACACAGACATACATATGCACACATGCACACACATGCATCTAAACTACCACCTCACTAATCTGTTTAATGCAATCTCCCAGGCATACATGCACTCATACATATACTCACACATGAAACCTCTCACATAGAAACGTGCACACATCCCTAAAACTACTTGTCTTCAAAACTCCCTGGCACTTACCCACTGAGATGGATGAAGACAAGCTTTGGGCTGTGTTAATAAACCCGAGCAGCCATGACAGGCTGTGTACATGCTTTATAACAGGCAGTTGCAGGGGAGACTACATGCCTAGTTAGCATATGTTTCTCCCTTGCAATGCCTCATTAGCATAAATTTGTGTTGCATAACCAATATCAAGCTGCCTTTGAATGGTTTCTGTCAGGTATACACATCATGTACACCTTGTGACAAGCTTTTTGTGTTGGTGCCATTGTCTTTCATTCTGGCTCATCCAATAATTGTAAATTTCATAATAAACTAGCCCAGCACTCTGTCTTCCTTGTTGCTATCTACATCAGTTTTTAAATATATATATATATATATATATATATATATATATATATATATACATGCACACAAAAAGTTGTCACTGTGCACTTCACGCATTGATCACAAATCAATTTAAAAAATACTGAAAACTCATTAAACTAAATCACATGTCTTAGAAAACTAGAGAAGTCTGTAGACAATCATTGCTGCTGTGATTTGTGTTTGTGCATCTGCAGTAATTGACTGGGTGTTTTTTTCTTTGTTGTGATACTGTGGGAGTTAGTATAGTAATGGGGTGTGGGGGCAACATTCTTCACATTAGGGGTATGGGGGCCTTGCCCCCTGCAAAAATACAATTTTGTAAGGTCATTTGCTCTAATGAAGATTGCTATGAACTATCTATGATGTGAGATTTCAGTGAAATATATTTTAACCAAATTTGTTTCACTGATTTGTGATTCTGTGAAATGACATTCAGGAAAATCTACTGTAATCACGAAACATGAATACAGAAAAAAAATAGATGATTAATTGGGTTTAACAAGTCAGTTCCCATTTTCTTAATAATAAATGCACATTAAATTGCCAAAAGTATTAAAACTAACTTATTCTGCCAAAAGTAACACCAGTATGAAAACACTGACACTTCACCTATACACCGCAGTTACCACTTGTAGAATAAATCCTGTAATTGGAGAAACAGAAGCAAGAGTCCAATGCACATAGCTATATGACAGTATGACTTATAACTTTAGTGTCAGAACAGTGAAAATTTATTTTTCAGATAATACCATTTCATTTGAGATTTCATTCATAAACAATTTTACAGATAATTAGTTTGCACAATAGTTTTTCACTGTTTTGTTTTGCAAAACAGCTTAGTCCACTGAACTAGTGCTAAGGCTTAGCAATGGGACAGGAAGGATGACAAATTTCTGTATTTAAAAAAATACAATTCTGTAAATGCTGGACTTTTCACACTGTTAGTGAAATGAAACCTTTTTATAAACTAATAATTGCCCACTGCCAGCCAGTCATGCAACTCAGTACCCATAGCTGTGGTGGGTGTTGACCAGAAGGTTCTGTCATTTTGCAGCCATTAGCAGTGGTTCAGGTGTTTTATCTGTGCCACACTACCTTGGCATATGCTCAGCTCATGAAGGAAGGGGGATACTGTGGACTGACCACACTAGATGCCCTTCAATTCTGGAAGGGACATTATTGGCAAGCAGACCTGCCTCCCAGTCCTTGAGCATGGCTGGTATTTTCACACCCTGACAAGCAGAAATTACTCTGCTCCATGTGCTCAAATAAGTGTATTAGTGACAAAAGTAATACAGGATATAAAACAGAATCCACATAGTTATAGGACATACAAGATAATCCACATGAGCAATAAATTACAGTTCTGCATGGCTATATATTACATGATGATTCAGCACAATTTTGCAGTGGGTTGCAGATGCAAGTTCTAGACTAAACACTGTGTCTAACTACAGTGATCATGGTTACTAAGTTGCACAGAGATGCAGTGAATGGGGTTGAATGCATCAGACTAGATGTATCTGCTAAGTAGGCAGTCACTCTCACAATCGTAAATAATGCAGAAGGACAGTATGGAGGAAGGCTGTAGAGACATTACTCATACACAATACAGCTTGATGCATTTTGGTGAGTACCGTAGTAAGGATCATGAAAAGCAGTAAAATGCCCTCACATATAAGTCACAAGATGTTAACACACTATGGAAAGTCTTAGGCCCCAGACTGGGGCATATGAGTATAATCTCACCAGATGGGCCGAATGAATTTGTCAGATTACAGACCGACAAAAATACAAGCATTTTGAAGGCATCTACTTTCTGAATGACAAGAGTTCTAAGGTAAAATGATGCTAATATTATTGATGTTAACTAGCATGAAACACCAGATCTAAAAAGGGATTTGTATAAACCTGCAGAAATGCTGCTGAAACTTGAGTAGGTACAAATTCTAGCTTTACAGAAGGTGTCACTGTGCAGGGGATCGTGTAAATGGTTAATAGTACATTAATGTAGTCTAGTACTAATTCTTCCTGTAGTTAATCCAAATGACCATTTTGCAATCAGTCTTCATAAACTTTGAGAGTTAACTGATAAATTTACATATTCTTCCTGTAGTTAATCCAAATGACCATTTTGCAATCAGTCTTCATACACTTTGGGAGTTAATTGATAAATTTACTTTGTTAAATAAGTTTAATATACTGTTATAGCAAAAACCTAATTTCTGTGTTAATTTCAAGTCCCTGTCTCTTTTCAGTTTGCATCAATGTTTTCTGTGTTTCAATGTGGAGATTTTAAGTCTCTAGATTTCCAATGAAAAAGGTAAATTTTCAACTGAATTTAACTACATAAATAAATATTTATAGGTTCATAGGTGTTTACTAGGCTAACGACCACAAGGGCCTTTTTAAGCCTAGCCATGCATCCCAAATCTCTGACAAGTTCTGATACCCTTGATAAGTGTAAGCATGGGACAGGGAGATAAACCATTTATGGGTTACCTGTTTGCATCAGAGACATAGGTGCCAAATCAGGGATGAATTTCCAGTTTCCCATCCAGTTGTTCAAGTTGCACTTGAATTGGATTAGGGAGGAACTCCGCTTTACATGGATGGGGAGCCTGTTCCATAGATGGAGTAATCTCTGGAATACATACCTATCTCTCCAGCAGGTCCTATTTATATCACAGGCAAGGTTTAAGTCTTTAGAATGGGTAATTCTGGCACTGTTTATTTTGTGGATATGCAGGAGGTCCATCAAAGTAGGGTCTGAAAATACCCTGTATGCCATTGCATTGCTTATGAATAGTAGAAAAAATATCTTTTACTTTATTATTGATGCAATCTTGTTTGAGGGAATGTTGTCATTGATAATAATCATGAGACAGGACATTTTTAACTGGATGCAAATGCAGCTTTCTCTCTTAAACTTAGGACACAGTCTAAACTTTTAAATGGAGATTTCCATTTCAGTTGACAGCCTGTGAGGAATATTTACTTTATGGAGATTTGGAGCAGCAGACGGCAGGACATGTAAATCACAAAAGACATGGACTATGCAAGGATCATCTGTATGGAGTGTATGGAAATTCACCGTACCTATGTACAGTATGATATACAATGCTGACTTCACAAGTCAAGGGGCAGAATATGAAGAAGGACTGCATGAAGAACAAAATGTAATGTACGACTGATAGTGGTTAGTTACTGGCAGTTCATCTGATTAAGACAGAGGCAGTAATATAACAGAGCAAAATCCTGCTTCCCAAATCACTTTATTAGTGGAGTGAAAATATTTTACTTAAACAGATGGTACAGCAATCTGTAACTAAGCAGAAGTAATGTTAGAAACCAGTACGCAAAACTTTTGAAATGCAAGTTAATCAGGGATGGGATGTGGTTAGAAAACCTTTTAGCTCATTTCATTGACCAAATTCACATACATTATTCAAGAAGCAAATCCACAGAACACAGCTTATTTGCAAAAATATAATTTCCTTTATATCACCTTTTAATTATTGCTTTAATAGATGCTTCTTTGGCATAGTTTCAGAGATTACTTCATTCAACCCTCAGGCTTTATCTGCGTTCAGTAATAACAGCCTGTAATACTGTCTACATTCACATCTAATATTAAAATCCCCAGCTCTTGTATTAAAGAAAAATACTTTCAAAGCTTGAATTATAAAGCATGATTGATGTCTTAATTCACCCATTGTCTGTATAACGCATTAGTTGTCAGGTTTTGCCACACTACATACAAATGTTAAGCAAATGGAAATGTGAACCTGTTTTCTCTAAGCATAAACAAAACACTTCATTTGCAATGTTTGTAGTGTAACTAAAGTTTGTAACAGGTGTCAAGAATTAGTACCCGGACACTTTTATGGATTAAGTTTTTAAGAAGTGTGTTTTTTGAAGGTGATGTGTTCATTTGACATTTATAAAAGTTGGTTCTTTCAAGGATCTGTTTACATTCTCTGATGAAATGGATTCATAGCAAAAAAGCTTTTCTTCAACTAATTAAACTGTCATTGTTTCTATTAAGATCACATTGTTTTATAAACATATGCCTTCAGAGAAAGATGGGTTCTCTTAATATTCATTCTGAATTGTGGGAAAACAATGGACATGTTGAGTGTGAGCCACAGTTATACTTTGTGGAACCGGATGGTATATTATAGGTCATTAAACAGGAATTTAAATAGGTTTTGCTTTTTCTCTGTGTTTCTTTGCTCCCATGTCTGATAATTATCAAGCCCCTGTTGATACAGACTTGAACACATTCTTTCTTCTGCAGTGGGGAGTCCATAACCACAGAGGTTACAGCTGACTTGGGAGGTCATCATTCAGGTGGCTATGTTGTTTGTGTTCTTGACAGCTTCCTGGCTATAAGAATATTTATGATATCCCTAAACTCACCTTTATGAGAGGAATGAGTGACCCGTATTATCCCAGGACAAAAAATGGCTTCTTTGCATGGATGCACATTCCTACACGGTCAGTATGTAGACAACCAACAACTGTTTGCTTGATAAGGCAAATAACCACCTCCAGGCCACATGTTTTTGCATCATGACCTCCTTCAAGGAAACTGGTGCATTTTGCAGCAGAGAACATGATATCCAACTCCACAAGAGGGCATGTTCTACCTTTCCCCTACCAGCCATGTCTGTTGCATATTCTTCTGACTGGTCCAAGATCACTTGAGCTGTAGTCAAGGCTTTTTCTCTCCCCCACAAGAGTTATTCAGGAACTGAAATGTTGAACAATTATTATATTTTATATCTGATAACTTACAATGGCAAAGTAGTGTTCATGTGTGTGTAGCATAAAAAAACTAAACCATACTGACAAAGTAGCATACAGTATACAAAAACTTTACAACATGAATTCCATAACATATACACATGTGCCAATTTTGTAACAGGTACAAGAAGCATATGGTATATAAAAACACCATACTATGGATTCCAAAACACAAGCAGATGCTAATTTTTGTAACAAGTACAAGATTCAGAATATTATAGACCCATCAGCCTAACTAGCCTGATCTGCAAGGCCATGGAACAGATTAACATGGACTTCATTAACAAGAACATTAGCAACCTCCAAACACTCGATCCCACACAGTTTGGCATTGTGAAGGGGAGGTCATGTCTGTTAAATTCGGTCGACTTTTTTGAGACAGTCACCAAACCATGGATGAGGGGAAAACAGTACACACCGCCTACCTTGACCTGGCCAAAGCCTTCAACACTATTCCCCACTCAGGCATAATAGATAAACTCTCTCAACTAGGCATCAATCTGTATGTTACCAGATGGATAGCAAACTGGCTCACTGATAGAATTAATCTAGTCAAAATAGGGGAAGCCACCTCAAGCAGTAGACCCGTATCAAGTGGCATACCCCAGGGTTCGGTCTTGGGGCCTCTGTTATTTGGGATATACTTTTCTGAGGTATAGGCCAAAACCAGTGGGCTATGGCTGACCATGTTTGCAGATGACTGCAAGTTGGGAGCTGTCATCAATTCCCCTAGTGACGTGGACATCCTTCAAGAGGGTCTCAACCAAACAACTGACTGGTGCCAGAAACATGGCCTCAAGCTGAATACAAAAAATGCATAATTATTCCCTTTGGGGAGAGAGATGTCCCCACAAATTATCACATAAATAACGTTCTAAGCACTCAGTCAGTCGTGAGGGATTTGGGCATCTAGATTGATAGCAGCCTGACTTGACCACCATGTTGCTTCCATTGTACAGAAAGTTTTCTACATGGCCCATCTCATAAGTAAGGGTATCTCATCCAGAGATAAGGAGGTCATAACATCCCTGTATTCTTCCCTTATAATGCCCATTATTGAGTACAACACCCCATTCAGCATGAAACTCGCAAAGCACATGCAGCACCTGGAGAGACCACAGATGTTCCTCACCAGGAAAATCCAGGGCCTCAAAAATCTACCAAACACAGATAGGCTAAAAGCCCTAAGCCTTTACTCTGTTTCATACAGACTCCTCAGATGTGACCTCTGTCTGGAATACAAGGCGATCTCGGGCCCCGCCTTGATAGGACTGCTGCATATCTGCAAGTCAAGCTCCACTCAAGTAACCCACATGCGCAACCTAGACCTGGTCTGTGACATCAATAGGACTTGCTGGTGGGACAAATTTGTGTCCCAGAGACTCCCCATCTGTGGAATAGACTCCCTCTCCACGTCAAGCAGAGTACCTCTTTACCACTTTTTAAGCACAATCTGGATAACTGGATGGGAAATAGAAAATACATCCCTGGGATTCCACCCGTGTCCCTGCTGGACAGGGGCATTGGGTGCTGATTTGTCTATGCATGAGCTAAACTCTTGGCTAGGCTTATAAGGGCCTCAGGGCCAATAGCCTAGTAACTTCCTACGATCATATATATTATCATTGTACATTATTTATTAACAATGTTTACTATAGTGAAGTAACACAGCCAGTATTAGGGTGATATTATTACTGTAGATTATGGTTGATATTGGAGACTACAGTGCTGAAAGCAGTAAACCCACAGAGTAACACAGCCATTTGAAAAGAGGATACTTGGATTGCCTCAGCAGATTTTAGCATCGAGAAAAAAATCAGTATAGACATTACAAAATAAAAGGACATAAGAGAAACTAAGTTAGTAGCTTACACATTCCTGTGCAAGGCAGACTGTGTACAAAAAATAGAGGTATGAAATAACAATTCAATAATGGAAAATTAAGACATGAGCAAAAACTGGAGGAATACGCAGTTATTATACCTAGTGTATTTGATCATAAACACTGAAAATGGGAGAAGAACAATTATTTTTAAAGACCAAGGACTATCTGTGGATGTATAAAAAGCAGATACACATTAATTTGACTGAGTCGGGATCCCTTCTTTTCCTGCTGATAAGTTTACTGCTTTGAATGTGTAGTCCATGAGATTGCAAAGAAATAAGTTGAAAGATAAAGCATAAAAAGCACTACATAGTAACTAGGACCAAATTTAATAATTCTCTGTTCGAAAAACAGCATTTTGAAAATACAGGCATTTGCCTAAGCTGACTATGTTAATGCCACAAATGTATTTAAATGTAATGAGTGGTATAATGGTATCATTAACTGTAGGACCTCAGTATTGAAGAGATCTGACAATTCAAAAGGAAAAAGGTTCTTTTGTAAAAAAAAAAAAAAAAAAAAAAAAAAGGTTGTTGTAATTAGTTTTAGATGTTTACAGTTTATTATTTGAACTACAGCTAAATGCACACACACACACACACACACACACACACACACACACACACACACACACACACACACACACACACACACACACAGGCACACAACACAGACACTATGATGTTTAGACCCCATCAAAGGCTTTCACTAAGCCAAATGACACATGTTATGTAAGAAACACGATAAACTAAACAGTACAAACCACTTTAGTAATCAAGGCATTTGGCCTGACCAGCATTTCGACTTTCAGAGCAAAATTCACAGGCTACTCTTCTGGCAAACAAAGATTTCCCACTTACTTTAACTGGAAAATGAAGGTTTGCCACATCAAACAAAAAAAATATTCTTTAATTGCTACAACTAACCAGCAAGTATATTTACTGGCTCGTTACACTGACTTGACCTAAAGCAAAGTGGCTGCCTGTAAGACAAAGGTCCCACCTTCTGCTGGGCTACCTGGTTTCCCAACTGTAATATCTAGATTTTTAGCTCTTCATAGCTTTTGCCTAAAATTCAAATATCCTAGTATCACCTTAGATCACTTTATTCCTCAGAAACATCACTTCAGACTCCACGGACTCAACTCTGAATCACAAACTCTAGCTTGGATCAGTGTTCTACCCTGCAAAACAAATACAGATAAATAATAAGTAATATAAGGGTGCCGGAGACAGACAGACAGACAGACAATATGGAGATAGACTTTGTAGATAAATGTATTGGTAGACAAAATAAACCAGTAATTCACACACTTGAGTACCCAAGGTACATTTGGTTTGGAAACTGGGGGGGGGGGGGAGCAGCAAGTAGATTATGCTGCTGATCAAGTGCCTTTGCAGTATGTTTTCTCCCCTTTCCTCCACCTTTGCTTTCCTGAATCAAAGGCACTTGTTATATTCCTCAAGGATTGGAGAATCTGGGCAGGAAAAATCAGGATTCCTGGTGGAGCTGAGGAGGTACTGTGTATGCCAGCTGACTGTTGGGAGGAGCTGGCGAGAACAGACAGGGGGACAGAAGCTGGCATTAATGAAAACAGTTAATTTTGCATTAAACTTAGAGTTTGCAGCTTGCTATTTGAATATTATGCACAAAAACAACTGGTTTACTGAATTTATGAATTGGTTTCTGCAATAAATGATTGTAATACATATGCATGTGCTTGGTCCCTACTGATCAGATGTCTTTATTTGCTCTAAGCAAACGCTATTGTCAGTGAGACCAGACTGATGTCATTGAGGATGGGATAGCTTGCTTATCCTCCAGCATCAAGTGGTGAGCATTGGCTTCCGCAAACACTAAGGTTCCTGTCTTTGTTCCTTTTTCGACCTGTGAAGTAATTTCTGATACCCATTGTTGGTCAAGCCAGTTGCCAGTGACCATTTCGGTAAGTCATCTCTCTTCACACAGTAAAAAAAAGTAATTTCTAAATATATAAAGAAAACAGTGATGTGTGTTTTCCCTGCGTTACTTTCTCTTGTCTGCGTGAATGCTGATGGAATTCAAAGTAATCCTTATTGTTATCTTCCTATCTGCACTACAGAACATGTATGGGGTATGGGGTATTAAACTGCAGTACTGTGCCCCTCCTCTTCCACATTTTGTTCACTTGTACTGGTCCTGAGTGGGGTCATGAGTTATCCTTTGTATTACATATATTTAGAAGGACTTATTTATATATAATGTATAGGTCAATATTTAAATCAGGGTCAAACAGAGCCTTGCAGGTCTTAGAAGGTGCTCCTTAACATTTTTCCTTACTTAAAACCCATCCAGACAGTTCATTTATGCATCCTTCAGGAATTATTACATACCCCATCACCACCATCACCATTGCTGAATTTATATTTGATTTGGCTATAAGTCCAAACAGAGCTATATGTATTGTTTGTGTGTGTGTATATGTGTGTGTGTGTGTGTGTGTGTGTGTGTGTGTGTGTGTATATGTAGATATATATATATATATATATATATATATATATATATATATATATATATATATATATATATATATATATATATATATATATATATATATAGAAAAATTTTGAAATCCCAAAATCTCGAGTTTCAGAATATTGAGTTCAGAATCTCGAGATCTTAGAATTTCGAAATTGTGAACCCCCCCCCAAAACACCACCCAGCACACTAAAACATGTGTATGCAGGGGGGGCAAGCCCCCTGCACCCCCCCAACCCCCTGCAACTTAAATATACCAACTCCGAGATCGCACTACAGTGAGGACAAGGGAAATCTCCCAGTCTGCACTGTATGCCAATCTCCGTTCAGGATTTCAAAGTTTTGAAACTTCAAACATATGATCTTTGATCATATGAAATTCGAAGTTCTGAGCTTTGAAATTTTGAATGGAACCCATATATATATATATATATATATATATATATATATATATATATATATATGTGTGTGTGTGTGTGTGTGTGTGTGTGTGTGTATAAATATATATATATATATATATATATATATATATATATATATATGTGTGTGTGTGTGTGTGTGTGTGTGTGTGTGTGTGTGTATGTATGTGTGTGGGTTTACTATCATTTGTCTGATTGCTCCTTGTGCAATTTGTTGATTGAGTGAACCAAATGAGTGAAAAAAACAAAAATGACTGACACAAATGTTGATCGCAGAAGTGGAGAATGTTGAATTTGACATATTTCAAACATTCTCCACACTTCTGCAAGTTTTACTACTCTACTACACAGAGCAAATAATGTTTTTGCAGGGGGGCAGGCACTCCCACACACACCCCCCGCTACTTATATAAACAAACTCTGAGATTGCACTACAGTGAGAGAAAGGGTACATTTCCTGATTCCCCACTATAGTGTGATCAGCATTAAAATGCTGAAATTCATAACAGTGAATGCTATAGTACATTCGCTGTTGTACATTTCAACATTTTTTTTGTTCTTTCCTAATGTTGAATTGGGCATTCAGATTTACGTAAATCTAATGAAGTCTTATCGGCCGCCCTTTTGATCTATATATATATATATATATATATATATATATATATATATATAGTATACACACACACACACACACACACACACACACACACACACACACACACACACACACACACACACACACACACAGACACGCATTACAAAGTTAATTCATAGGTTATCATCTTAATGCACATTATTTAGTTATCTGTAACAAAGTAAGTTCCTCACAGCCCTTCCCCCTTTGCTTATAAGACTCATGGGCATTACTGGAGGATGCGTTTTAATAATAGTTTTTTTGCAGAGTAAAGTTATTCTGAACATATCTCTGATAGTCTGTGCTGTTCTTTTCCAGGTTCCATAACCCTGCAGTCACTAGATCTCAATGGAACAGAATAACTTTGGAGGTTGGCGACCTGCTTCAAGAGTTAGAATCTGAAAGTAGTCAAGCGCCATCAGGATGAAGGAGAGGTTGATTAGCAGCCAAATTAAATTCCTCCCAGTTGGCTGAAGTCTCACCAAAGGAAAACAGGTGTAGACCCCAGAAGAGTGCTGAAATCATGCCAGAAGTAGTTCATCCTGAGGCTGCCATCTCAGCATCCATTCTAGATGAACCAGGCAATGAAGGTCCCCATTGTGAGGAGAACAGAGAGGAACAAGTTATGGCAAATCAGGTGCAAGTAGAGTACCTACAAGAATTTTTAAAATCACTCTCGGATGCCAGCAGGGTTGGGAAATTTAAGTTCATATGTGTTTACTAAGCTAACAATCACAATGGCTTTTTAAGCCTAGCCATGCATCCCACATCTCTTACAAGTTCTGGTACCCTTGATAAGTGTAAGTAAGGGCTTGAGAGGTGAAACATTTACAAGAGGGGGCTGGGTGATTAACCATTTACAGGCTACCTGTGTCCATTAGAGACATGGGTGCCAAACCAGGGATGAATTTCCTACTCCCCATCAAATTTTCCAAGTTACACTTTTAATTGGATTAGCAAGGAACTCTGCTTCATATGGATGGTGAGCCTGTTCCAGAGAAGAGTTAGTGTCTAGGATACATACCTGTCTCTCCAGCTGGACCTATTTATATCAGAGGCGAGGTTTAAGTCTTCAGAATGGGTAATTCTGGTGCTGTTTGTTTTGCATACATGCAGGAGGTCCAACAGAGTGTGGTCAGACATAAATCTCCTCTCAACTGCCTGTAGGAGACAGAATACTGGGATAGGGTCTTGAGGTGGTCTGCAGAGGACATTTTACTTGTGCCCTGTATTCTTTTAGTGAGGGACCTCATTCCAACTGCTGGATATGCCTGGTTAGGTAGACACTAAAGAGGCCATTATACTCAGTGATAGGTCTGATGAATGCCATGAAACAATGACTTCCTTTGATCTAGATGCCATACTTTTGTTTATATGTTGTACAATGTAGAATGATTTCCTCACTGCTGCAGACACGTGATGGTCAAAGTCTAGATTACTGTCTATGTGAGTCACCAAGTCCCTGACTACTGGGCCAGCTTTTAGGGCTGTGTTGTCAATACGATAGTTACCATGAGTAAATGACTTCCAGAAGGACACTATTAGGCATTTCTTGGCATTTAGTTTTAGACAATGGCTCTGGCACCACTTGTTTGTCTGTGTCAGTCCTTCCAGGAGAACATTTCTGTAGGTGGGTGATTCAATGACATTTGATTTAGTTTTAGAGAAAGTATTTGGGTCTCCAGATGGGGTAGCTTCTAATACTGCTGGTGGCTGCCCCCTCCACATCCAGTTCAAGGCAATCAGTACATGGGGACATGGGAAAATCAATAGATGAGGCAGGCTTTAATACTGACTTTTGAACTAGGATTTCAGTTTTGTTGTCTCCAATGCCCTGAGTACAGGATTGGCCAAGGCCGGGCTTGTCCTTCCAAGATCATCTATATTTTGACAGGGTCATGCCTGTGGGACGTTCCATCACTTGTTCCATTTTTGAGTCATGTAGCACAGCTTTACACTGGTGTTGGTAGCAAAGGGCCCTAAAAACAGTTCATTACCGCAATGACTTCCTCATTACTGAGGAACATGAGTAAGGTGCCAGAGTAGGCAGGGCAATTCCATTGATCTATCTGATCACCTACAAATAAGATGGCAGGTCCAGCACACTGCATTACATTGTTAGGCAGTCATATGGACTGCCCAAGATACAGTGCTTGAAGCCAGATATTCATAAATTTATTTGAGGTTCTGAGGTCAGACACAGTCAGATCATGTTGCTCATGGGCTCACTTAACTTTGCCTGAAGACCGATCATCCCAGGTAGAACCTTCAAAAGGTCCTTAATTAATCTCTTAAAAGGAGGTGAAAGAACCATCATTCAATCCAAATCCGGAAAAGAGTAAAATATGATTTGCATTTATAGAAAGCATTTCTGAGTCAGTTCAATGTGGTCACATTATGGCAATCTGATTGGGTTTTGTTGGACTCCAGCTATTCACAGAGGCAGCAGTTAGTATAGGAATAGGCGTTTACTTCAGGGGCAAATGATTTTCATCTGGATGACCATCTTCTTGGCCTAAGTTGGTCAGGAAACACATCACATCCTTAGAAATGTTCCTTATTTGGGTTTCAGTGTACATTTAACAAGAGCATTTTTAGAGACAAAACAGTCTTATACTTTCTGCTAAATATGCACCTGGTGTTTGGAATGTTATAGCTGACAGCTTTTCATAGATTCATAGGTAAGTACTAGGCTAGCAGCCCTTGAAGTCCATTTTAAGCCTAGCAAATTTCTCTTTTTTGTTTCTCCCATTTCTTTATTGCTTGGCCTTACCCATTTCATGGTTGATTATTATATATTACCCTTAATGAGAATAACTGTAATTATATCATAGAAATTTTGTGGGGAACCATGCATGGGAAAAACATTTAGGAGCTGCCACTGTCCATTAGTAGTATGGGGGCAGTCTTGAGGTACATTTTCTATTTCCCATCCATAGATCTTTGATTAATGTGGATGTGTACTGTGTTCCACAGCAGTGGTATCCTCTGTGAGATAACCTTATCCCTCCAAACTATTCTGTTGGAGTTGCACTGGACCAAGTATTGCTGATGACATTTGACTAGCTGACATGCAGTAAATCCATCAGTATGGGTCAGAAGATACCTTCTATGCCAGACACACTTCACCTCTTAGCAGTCTGTAGGATAATGACTATAATGACAAGACTCTGAAATATAGAAGGACATTCTTGCAACAATAGACATGTCTTGGTCAAAAGTTAGGTCATTATGCACATAAATTCCCAAATCCTGAATAACTGGGTCAAGTCTTGTGTGCATATTGTCAATGTGGCAGTTCCCAGGGGTACATGAAAGGGATACAATAATGCATATTTGGCATTTACTTTCAGTCCATGATTTTGGCATGAGTAATTTATTTATGAAAAATGTTCCTGCAGAATGGCTAGGTCATCTGGGGATTCAATGACTGTTCCTTACTTGCAGTCATCTGCAAACATAGTCAGCCAGTGCCCTTTGGTATCAGCTTTTACTTCAGAAAAGTAAATTCCAAACAGGAAAAGTTCCAGAACAGAACCCTGTGGGACTCCACTGGTGACTGGTCTCTTTGTGGAGGTAACTTCTCCTATTTTGATTATCTGTGTCTATCTCTGAGCCAGTTGGTGATCTAGAGTATGACACAGGGATATTTTAGCAGTCTATTTAGCTTTTCTATTACAATTGAATAGGGAATTGTGTCAAAAGCTTTGGCCAGGTCAAGGTATGTGGTGTATACCATCTTACCTTTATCCATTGCTTTGCTCACCTTTTCAAAAAAATCCACCAGGCTGAGGAAGCATGACTTGTCCTTGATGAATCCAAACTGAGACAGGTCCAGTGCTTGGAGGTTCCATATGTCCTGACTGATTAATTCCATGATACGTCTTTCCATGGCTTTGCATATGAGGGTCACCAAACTTATGAGTCTGAAATTGCCTGGGTCTGCGTAAGGTCCTACCTTATGCAGGGGAATAACTGCTGCTGTGTTCCATTCACTTGGTACAAAACATGTATGTGGGCTGAGAATGAACAGCATTGTTACGTGTATGGCTAAATCATGTTTCATGCTATTTAAGATGCATCCAGGCATAGCCTTTCTCCAGATTTCCAGGATTTGATCACTGGCTGCAGAGGCTCACCAGTTTCCCATAGGAGTACCTCCACAAATATGGCTCCTTAGAGAAAAATGAAGTTGACTTTATTGTTCTTCAAACACAAGAGTCATGTAACATACTGCTGTTTTTTTTAATTCTAAGGAGTCATGTAACATACTCTAAGTCCACAATTGATCAAGATGTTTTGTTTTGCAATTTCTAATCCCTGTGCCTGGCCTTGTGAGCATAGTGTTAAAGCCCTGACTATGACACAGATGACCTAAATCTAACTAGTGGTGCTGGTGCTAGAACAGCTGGGAAAGGGAAGATGTGGGCAAGTGGCTTACACTAGTGCATTCATCCAGGTGGGAGATGGAATTGTCAGTCCCAGTCAGTCTATCATACCTGGGGGTGTGTGAACAGCTATTCCAAAAAGCTCTTAAGATAGGGTCCAAAGCTGCATGAGTGAAGCCTGTCTTACTGAGTTTTTAATACACATTTTTTCTGCTATTTTGATTCCACAAAGCAGTCTTTCAAAATGAGAAAGAAATGGCAGAGAAGACCTTACTGAATGGAACAATCTTGTTTATGGAATGTCCAAAAGGGACTAAGCTGGACAATTAACCGGGCCAGAAGTCCAGATCCTTGAAGTTACTTCAGCTAGCAAAAAGGAGAATAAAGAAGTTTAAAGAGACCCTGTGTGTGTGTGTGTGTGTGTGTGTGTGTGTGTGTGCGTGTGTGTGCGTGTGTGTGCGTGTGTGCGTGTGTGTGTGTGTGTGTGTGTGTGTGTGTGTGTGTGTGTGTGTGTGTGTGTGTGTGTGTGTGTGTGTGTGTGTGTGTGTGTGTGTGTGTGTGTGTGTGTGTGTGTGTGTTTGTGTGCTGTCCTGGAATAGATGATTAATCTCCAGATCTCTAGCCTACAAGAGCACTCCTTTGTCATTATGTGACATAATCAAGAGCTGCAAAGTGGTCTCCCTAGTGGATAACAGCTGTCACAATAATTTAAGACTGGTGTAGCTGAAGGAGAGCACAGAAAAGGAAAGTTAACTTGATTTTTGGAGAAGCACCTGTCTTAAGGAGTTAATTTTCTGGCCAATGAAAGGCCACACTAGTCTCTTAGTTCTCCCTCTAAATGGGGTGGCCCTCCAAGACAGATTATTTTCAAGTCTCTTAGTGAGGAAGATAAATGGTTAGTATTGAAGTTGGCCAAAGAAGGAAAACCCTTCCTTCCATATGGACAAAAGGTCATTCTATTCCAGTATTTCTCTCTGTAGACTTAAAATTCCAGATGAGCATTTGTGGAAGTGCGACAGCTGTGTTATAGGAATGGGATACATTCAACTTTGCATTATCCTGCCACATTCCTTAAGTAGAAAAAATCATCTGAAACATTTGCTGTAGGCTGAGTAAATGTTGTGTTTCCTATAAGCAAATCTTATCAATGGTGAAGTATGCAATAAATCCAGCAAGCAGGGCATGAATGTAGTAGGCTTTAAAATAACAGATGATCTTCCTCCAGAGAGAGAGGTCTAAGGTAATGACTGGGCAAGGTAAATATACTGCAATCACTCAGGACTCTGGAAGTAAAGCCACAATGCCTTCAATGAGTCCAGATCTTTTTCAATACACTGGGGATGATGAAATCCCAGTTCAAAACAGAAAAAATGGTATAAGAATTGCTTGTACCACCCAGAACCCTACAACATTTTCTGATAATATGGTTCAACAGGCAACTGTCCCTGATGAGAATGGAAAGCTAACTTTCAAGCCTGTGCTCAAATCGAGGCCTACACCCTAGGCACCAAATCAGGTTTAGAAAAGATGTTTGTCAACAAATCCAAAAAGGCATCCTATAAAATGAAAGGAGTTACTTAGATCATACAGTGAACCATGGTAGACAGAATGGCAACTGCAATTTTATTTTGGAGGCAACTGGTGTTTAAACATAATCATTTTTAGCTGGTGAACACTCTACCCAAGATAGTAGTATTTAGTATAGTGACAGACATTTTATAAATGTTTTTTGTTTATTATTTTTAAAAATAAAACATCTTCTCACTGATTTTCCTATTGGCACTTAGGAAGAGTAATAGTAGCTAATTAATAATATAAAGAAATAGCTGTGTTGTTTTTTTTTTTTTTACAATATTAAATGTACTATCTGTGAATGTGAGAGGCGTTTCATGACCCTCTATACATTTCTTATTGAAAAGGATGTTCAATATATCTTTTGCACAGGAATGCAAGGCTGCAAAAAGACACCACAGTGTATAGCATTCTATTTAGAATTTTATTCTGTTGCATACTCTCAACTCTAATGCCAAGCCTGGGTGATAATGGGGGTAATGGTCTCATTAGACTTGAAACTTCAGCAGAAGATTACAGATATGGTCAGCAAATGGGTTTGGTGTTATTCATTGCACCTCAATGGTTTATGGATGTTAGGATTAGTTTATGCCCCAATAAAAGTGACCCTGCCTTCTTCTTAGAACTATTTGCCATGGTAAAAACACTTGAGGTGACCCCAGGAAGGTTATTTTGGCAGGTGATTTGAATGTGGTTACAAATTCTTTCAGGAGAAGAAGCATATGAATCGCATAGCACTTTACAATAGAAAAACGGTTGCCAGGGCTGAAGAGACTTTTCAACTCCTTTCACCATAAAAAAAAAATTAACCACCCCTCTCAGCCTTTATAATCAGTGTTCTCTCCAAACCTAACAGACAAACGTCTAAGACAGGGAAGTACAGGCCCATTACACTCATTATTGTGGATGCTATAAGGTACACAAGAGTAGTAGCTAAAGGTTTTGAAAGGATTTTACCTCCTTTAATATTAAATACGCAGACTGGCTTTAGTAAAGGGAGAAGAAACACTGATCACTTTTGCACTTTGCCTTTATACTTTCAAGGACTCAGAAATGTTCCTGATCCATCTGCAGCACTTTTTGGACTTTGAAAAGACTTTCAACTTACTTTATTGGCCCTAATATAGTCAACGTTTTATTTAGCGGTTGGGATAATTGTTAAGGTTCAGGCTCAAATACAAGGTACTGGGTTGGATTCTTACCGGTGAGGAAAACTGACAATGGCAGCTTGCCTAGTACTTCCCTCTGAACCTCTGAGAGACCTCATGTTTCAGAGATAACAAAAGGATATCATCTCAGATCCCCTCATCACACAAAAGCCCACTCCAAGGTTGTCCCCATGCCCGTTCTACTTCTATTAGCCATAGAGCCTCTAAACAAGATGCTAAATAAGACTCTTTCAATGTCAGGGTGGAATATTTCTGATACAGAAACTAGGGCTCTTATGGGCCCTTATATTTGGAATTATTTCTGGGTTACAAGTGACAATGAACTATTCCTAGTCAATTCAATAGGATTTTCTGGGCATGCCTTACCCACCAAGTGGAGAATCAAAAGTCCTAAACATTTAGGGATTACACTTTTTCCTGACATTTAGGAGATGTTGCAATTGAATTTACAAAATATTTGTAATGAAGTCTTCATTTGTGTTCATTCATGGAGAAATCTACATTTTTCCTTGATGGTGCAAATAGCAGCACTTAATATGCTTGTTTTCCCTTTGATATTTTATGTCATTAGATATTTTCCTACACCATCTGCACATCCTAGGGTTAGGAGAATTGGAAGTTACTAGGATTCTTTGTTTGGAATAGTAAATGCAATGAAAAACTGAAAGGCTGCCAGCCCAGCTAGACAGAAGTTTGTAGATAATTCTATGTTACTGTAAATATTAGTAAATGCTATGAAAATCTGAAAGGCTGCCAGCCCAGCTAGACAGAATTTTGTAGATAATTCTATGTTATTGTAAATATTAATAAAAGGGCAGCCGTGGTAGTGCAGTGGTTAGCATTGTCACCTCACAGCAAGAGGTTCTCCAGTTCAATCCTCGGCTGGGGTGCCTTCTGTGCGGAGTCTGCATGTCCTCCCTGTGGTCGCGTGGGTTTCCTCCTGGTGCTCCAGTTTCTTCCCACATCCCAAAGACATGCAGTAGGTGGATTGGACACTCTAAAAATTGGCCCTAGGTGTGAGTGCTTGTGTGTGTGTGTGCCTTCTGTGGAAGGTTGGGCGCCGGGCTGGCAACTGAACACTGTAAAACACCACTGCCAATCACGAGTGGACATGTGATCCGCTGTGGCGACCCCTAACCGGGAAAAGACAAAATAAGAAGAAGAAGATTGTAAATATTAATAAAATCCACAGGCTATTTCACAAATGTAAAGAAAACTCTGTTAAATTTTGAACTTCAAAAATGTAACCACAGTGCACTCTGCTGGAAGAAAGCTGATAAAGTAAAGCATTTTATGACTGTTTGAATTCAAACCTCAGAGACAGAATGTCTGGACTAAGGAATTCCTTATATTGTTTTGAGACCAGAGTTAATTGCTAGATTTTACATGTATAATGTATTTTATTGCTGTGATTTCCTGGTCAGGTGCAAGATCAAATAAGAGTTTCTGTTAGCCTGGGAAAATAAATCAGAAGTGTCAGTAATGATGTAATCAAAAAATGAGTCAGCAGTGGTGCATTGTCAATTTAAGACGTTCTCAGAGAGAAAGAGAATTGGAGCATTTTGCATTTGTCTTCAGAACTGACAACATCACCAGCACTTGTTTGCTCTGTATGTAAGTAGGATCTTAGACTTTAGTCCTTCTCTTAAAAATAGATAGAACATAGTAAGTTTAGTCTAGCTGTTTTCTATATTTCTGTCAGACTATTCTACAGTATTATTTCAAGCATTTTCTTGTGATCTCTGAACTCTTGACTAGCACTGTGTTGAATTGAGGAGATTTGTCTTTTGTTTTTATTATTTATTATTAAATATTTTTAAACCTTTCGACTGTAGCTGTTTTGTGTAGAGATAATTTAGGCTCTAGAGTACATTGCATGCATATAGTGATACTGTACAAAGCCACTCCAATAAGCCTTAAAAGTTCTGGTCACACTTACTAATTAGATAATAATATTGCACAGTAAAATTGGACACCCTTTTGGAAGGGCCTTATTGGTAGCTGATAAATGATGGTTCTGGTGGCAGTGGATTACTACCTTATAGTCTCGATAGAAGGGGCACAGCTAGTGAACCTGTGCTAGCCTTCACCAGGATTGTCTGTGTGGGTGTACATAAATCATATCTCAAAGTGTGTGTGTGTGTGTGTGTGTGTGTGTGTGTGTGTGTGTGTGTGTGTGTGTGTGTGTGAGCTACTTGGGCAGGGAAACAATGCACTGATTGGACAGAGGGAGTGTTGGAAGGACTTGGCTTGGAACCCTGGATAAGGAGTCCAATCTATAGCTGTGCCAAAGGGGTGTTTTACTGGGGATCTGGAAAGAAAGGGAAAAACCAGTCCCAGACTGACTGTGATCTCTGTGTGCTCTTAAGGGAAAGTATACTTTACTGTGTGTGTATTTGTTATCCTTCCCAGTGGTGGGATATCCACACCACATATTAATTGGTTGGCAATTGGCTTGTAGTGGTGTGGATAGTGAATTCCTGTAGCTTATGTACAGTGATCACTGAAGGTGTTTTTGTACTCTAAATCAGACATGGAGCGAACATTCAGAGTTCAGATCACAATTGTTGTATTTCTTTTGTTAGCTTAGTTAGTCAGCAAGAGCAGGCAAGCATGTCTGCAGAGGAGTATGGCAAGCTGACAAGAAGACAGTTGGCTGAGATGTGCCAGGCTAAGGGTCTGGTGCATGGAAACCTGACTAAGGCAGACATGATTCCAGCTTTGGTCACAGCTGCATCAGAAAACAGCAATCAGGAGGACGATCTGACTGGCCATGGAAATGTACAACACTCAAGAGAATGGACAACTCAACCTTTCTGCAGACGACTTAAAAATCCATCTGGAGCTAAAGAGATTTGAGTTGGAGACCAGGCATTTGGAAACAGAAGCAGCAGATAGACTGATATGTCTACAGGCTGGGGAGAATGAGAAACTGCTACTCCTGGAAGCTGAGGAGAAGGAGAGGCAAAGGCGGCAAGAAGAAGAGATGCTGACTCTTCGTCAGAGTCATGGAGGTAATAGGGAAGGGAGTAACTGGACCCCAGAAGCACAAAATATCAGTAACTTTCTTCCGCAGTTTACAGAGGGGGATAATTGTGATAGTTACATTCATATGTTTGAGAAGGTATGTAAACAGTATAATGTTGACCAAAGGGTTTGGGTATGGTTCCTGACCCCCCGACTCCATGGTAATGCTGTAACTGTGCAGTGTAAATTATCTGATCGTTAATTTTTTGATTATAGTGGTGTTAAGAATTGTTTGTTAGAATTTTTAAGCTAACACCTAAAGCTTATAGTAAAAAGTTTCATGAGCATAGATGCAAGGCAGATGAAAGTGTGTGTGAATATGTTGCTGAAGACAGTGAAGAACTTCTGTAAAGCAAACTTCACACTACTCAAGACTGGTGTGGTATCCTTCAAGGCCCCTGAACCAGTGGAAACCACAACCCAAGCTGCGGAAGCCCTTACAAATGCCTTCTATGAACACCTCCAGGACTGCATGGATCAGGCAATCCCAAATAAAACCAAGACTCTTTCCACAAAGGGCAAACGTCCAGTCTGGTGGACCCCAGCCATTAACAAACTTTACAATAAGAGGAGAAAGCTATTACATGATAGAACAAAATCCATAAAAGGGAAGTCACCCCTGATCATTATTAGTAAAAAAATAAGAGCACTCATAAAATCAACTAAGGCCAGTTTTGAGAGAAAAATTGCCATGGATTCAAAGGACAATCATAAGGCCTTTTTCAGCTATGTTAGGAACCTGGGTGGAAACTCCCAGATATGCTCAGAATTAGTCCAAAATGATACAAAAATCACTGAACCCACAGACATTGCCAACATACTGGCAGACAGGTTCAGTGCAAACTTCACCCCCCTCCCCTAAAGGAGAGATAACTATCCCAGCGGAGTGTAGCCTCCCAGACATCTCAAATGCGCAGGTGAAAGCTGCTCTCTCTAAAGCTAAAAACACAGCATCAATGGGACCGGATGGTGTCCCCAGCTGTGTGCTACATGAGCTAAATGAGGAATTAAACCCGCACATAAGGCAGCTGTTTAATCTCAGCCTTACCACAGGATACATGCCCAAGGAGTGGCGTACGGCAACTGTGGTCCCACTCCACAAAGGCGGTGCCTCTATGGACCCTGGTAATTACCGCCCCATAAGCTTAACAAGTCTAGTCTGCAAAGCTATGGAGAGGATCATAATGGAGCTCATAAACAAAGATATAGGGGACTTGCAGACATTGGATCCGACCCAGTTTGGCTTCGTCAAGGGAAGATCATGCCTTTTGAACTTGGTCGACTTCTTCGAAACAGTCACCAAGGCCATTGATGAGGGAAAGGCAGTCCATACAGCCTACCTTGACCTTGCAAAGGCTTTCGACACAATACCCCACTCGGTATTGTAGAAAAACTTACCAGCTTAAATGTAAACCCATATGTCACAAGATGGGTTGCAAACTGGCTTAAGGACAGAACCCACAGGGTTAGAGTTGCTGGCGCTATGTCAGACTCCAAGCCGGTCACAAGTGGTATCCCACAGGGCTCGGTCCTTGGCTCCCTATTGTTCGGCATCTACTTCTCAGAAGTACAGGCCAACATGGGAGGACTTTGGATGACAAAGTTTGCAGACGACTGCAAACTGGGCGCCATAGTGGAAAGTGCATCAGACACGGATATCCTTCAGAAGGGACTCATGGAAACAGATAGCTGGTGCCAGAGCCATGGCCTGAAGTTAAACGCCAAAAAATGTATAGTCATACCCTTCGGGAAAAACAAGTTAACCCCAAGCTACCATATAGGTGGCAATCCACTAAGCACAGAAGAGGTTATCAGGGACCTGGGGACCCAGGTTGACAGTGGCCTTTCTTTTGACACTCATGTTGCTAAAGTGGTTAGAAAGACCTTCTACATTGCCCACCTGATCATGAAGGGATTCACATCCAGATCTAGTGAGGTCATTGTTCCCCTGTACTCTTCACTTATCAGACCAATGATCGAGTACAATGCCCCATTCGGGATGTATCTCACCCGACATCTGCAGCAATTGGAGAGACCCCAAAAGTTCCTCACCAATAGGATAAAAGGACTCCAAAATCTGTCATATGCTGCCAGATTGAAGAAACTCCAGCTCTATTCAGTCGCATACCGTCTGCTCAGAGGTAACATGTGCCTGACATACAA
The DNA here is from genome assembly GCF_019279795.1 of Protopterus annectens. Taxonomy (NCBI): domain Eukaryota; kingdom Metazoa; phylum Chordata; order Ceratodontiformes; family Protopteridae; genus Protopterus; species Protopterus annectens. The sequence goes on from NC_056731.1 coordinate 564,073,324, forward strand.
GGCCATGTCCAACCCGGAATTAATGGACATGCTCCACCTCAAAAATCCAAATCCACCAAAACCACTAGAGCAAGCAACTTAAACCTTAGCATGGACATAAATAGGACATGCTGGAGGGATAGATTTATCACGCAGAGACTCCCTATGCTGTGGAATAAAATCCCAGTCCATGTGAGGCAGAGCACCTCGCTGGCTCTGTTCAAGAGAAATCTTGACCTGTGGATGGGAGATCATAGGTTTACCCTGGGAATCATCTCTGTGTCACTGCTGGACAGAGGCACAACAAACTAATGGGCACAGTATTTTTTCATATAAGGGGTGGCGTAAGCCACAAAAATTTGGGCTAGGCTTATAAATGCCTTAGGGCAGATAGCCTAGTATAAACCTATGAACCTATGAACCTATGAACTGAGCACTTATTTTCATAAGTGAGAGAATGGATATCAGGTCACCACTTTGAAGGGCTGGCAGACCTTTTGGTGAGGGAAAAAGCCCTTGGCACTTTGCCTAAGGACATGAGGATCTGGTTAGCTGATAGACAATGTGCTACTTCAGATGAATTGGGAAGAAGGGAGATCTATACCTAGCAAGGAGGGCATCCTTGCACAGGAAAGGGACAGACAGTACTGTTCATGGGTCTAAGGGAACCCATTGTGGGCAGCCCAGACTTCCCCAATAGAATCTGCCAGTAGCAGGGGAAGCCAATAGTCCAGGTACATGTCCAGGACTGAGTGATAAATGTTTTGAATGCAACCAGTGGGGCCATGTGGCATATAGATGTCTACGGAGGCAAGGTGGGGAACAAAAGATGAGGGACCCAGTAAATGGGAAAGATAAAATGCCAATAGAAGGTTGTCTTGTGACAGCAGGCATACCAAACTACCATCCTGAAGATGTCCTGATAGAGATGGATTTTGATGAAGCAGTACCATGTGCTTATGCTGCTACATGCAGTCAGGCTTCGAGACAAGTATGTGGGTCTGATAGCCTGGGGGAGACACAGACAAATGGCATACTTGCAGCCAGGAATGGTGAGGTGGTTACATCAGGGAGGGTGCTACCTTCAGTCACACTGCTGCTTGTGGGTACTGATGTTCCCTTGAACGGAGTGACTGCAAAGGCAGAGGTGAGTAGCAGTACCCAGGCTGACAGTGAGGCACCACTGTCAGAGGATACCAGACATTTTGTGGAAGGGGAGCTGGAAAGGGTTACAAAGAGAGAATTGAGATAGGCTCAGCTCTCAGACCCTACATTACAAGACCTCAGGCAGGTAGCTATGGAGGCACCTGATTCTCAAGTGAAGGGGGAATCTGTATACTGGGACAAAGGGTTTCTGTATAGGGGTTACTGTATGAGGGAGGGCTAGAAGGTGAGAGAATAAAGCAGTTGGTAGTGCCTAGAGCCTACCATCTGGCTTTTCTAGCCATAGCCATAGCCATATTTTTAGCCATAGCCCATGATATTCCCTTAGCCGGTCATATGGGCATAAAACATACAAAGAGACATATTATGCAGAACTTCTATTGGCCTGGAATTTCTAGAGATGTAACAGGGTACTGCAGGAACTGTGAGCAGTGCCAAAAGGTAGGCAAGGCAGGAGACAAGGTGAGAGCTCCTTTGATGCCTTTGCCTGTGATTGAGGAGCCATTTCAGAGGGTAGGTATGGATATTGCGGGGCCTCTGAGTACCCCAAGTTCCACAGGGAAAAAGTATATCCTAGTAGTAGTAGATTATGCTACAAGATACCTTAAGGCAGTGGCTTTGTCCTCCATTGAGGCAGAAAAGGTGGCAAATACTTTGTTAGAGATTTTCAGCAGGGTAGGTTTCCCAATAGAAATATTGACTGACAGATGCGCCAATTTCATGTCAGACCTGCTGGCTTGTCTGTGGAAGCACTGTGGGGTGAATCACCTGAAGACCACCCAATAGCATCCCCAGACTAATGGTCCTGTTGAGAGGTTAAACTCTACAATCAAGTCCATGCTACAGGCATTTGCAGACCAGTTTAAGAGGGAGTAGGACAAATATTTTCCCCATCTGTTTGCTTACAGAGAGGTTCCCCAGGAATCCACAGGTTTTTCACCCGTTGAGTTGCTGTATGGACACAGAGTGAGGGGGGGCCTCTAGATTTAATTTGTGATGAGTGGGAAGGTGTGTGAATCTCACAAGGTGTCTGTTGTGGCATATGTCCTAAACTTCAGGACAAGGCTCGGGGAACTCATGAGCTTGGCCCTTGAAAACCTGGCAGAAGCCCAACAGCAGAAAAAGGTCTGGTATGACAGGGATTCTCGAGCTAGATAGTATGCTGTAGGGCAGCAGGTAATGGCTCTCATTTCTGTCAGACACAACAAGCTGCAAGCAGCCTGGGAGGGACCCTACAAGGTGGTAAGCAAGGTAAGCAATGTTAACTACATGGTAGAACTGCTAGGCAGGAGCACAATTTGTACCATGTTAACATGATGAAACCTTACAATGATAGGAAGGCCCTTGTGCTGAGTATTTGTAGTGGATTGCAGGAGGAGTGTGAAGGAGATCTGGTGACTGACTTCCTCAGTGAGGCTCAGAGTGACACCTCAGTGGAATGGGTAGCAATGTCCCAGCAGCTATCTCTTACCCAGGTTCAAGAAATCCGAGTAGTGTTACAGGAGTTTGGGGACATGTTCATTGGGAAACCAGGGTGCACCCACCTGTGCAGCAACAGGTGGATACAGGAGCCGAAAGGTCTATTAGGCAGGCCCCTTATAGGATGCTTGAGAGAGTCAAACAGACTCTGAGGGAGGAAATACATGAGATGTTGGAAATAGGGATAATTCAAGAGTTCAACAATCCCTGGGCCTCCCCAGTGGTGGTGATGGTAAAGAAGGATGACAGCACCAGGTTCTGTGTGGACTACATGAAATTAAACAGACACAAAGAGTCAGATGCTTACCCTGTGCTTAGGACAGATGAGGCCCTAGAGCAGCTGGGTGGGGCTAAGTATCTTACCACCATTGATCTTACCAAGGGTTACTGGCATGTGCCCTTGACTCCCAGTGCTAGAGAGAGGTCAGCTTTGGGATCCCTTTTGGCTTGTATGAGTTCAAAAAGATGCCCTTTGGGATGAAAAATGTCGCAGCAACTTCCCAGAGGCTGGTAGATCATATCCTAGCAGGAGCAGGAGGGTTTGCCCTTGCTTACCTAGATGATATTGCCATTTGCCATCTTCAGCCATTCCTGGCAAGAGCACTTTCAACATGTCAGGGAGGTGCTGGGCAGAATACAGAGGGCAGGGTTGACCATTAAGCCAAGCAAATGTCAGATGGGTATGGCAGATGTCTCCTACCTGGGAAATAGAGTGGGGAGTGGTAAGATCAGGTCAGAACCTGCCAAAGTGGAAGCCATTCAGGCATGGCCTGCACCTGATACCAAAAAGCAGGTGAGGGCATTTTTAGAGACAGAAAGTTCATCCCCAGTTATAGTACCACAGCTGCTCCCCTCATAGACTTGACAAGGAAAAACAGGCCAGATAAGTTAGTGTGGACAACAACATTTGAGTAGGCATTCCAGAAGCTTAAATAAGCTTTGGGATCCCCCCCATGTTAGCCAGTCCAAATTAAAGGAAAGGATTTGTTGTGCAGGTGGATGCTTCAAACCATGGGGTGGGGGCTGTAATTAGCCAGATTTCTTCAGAGGAAGAAGAGCGTCCAGTAGTTTATCTCAGTTGTAGGCTCTAACACAGGAAGGAATAGTATGCAGCTGTAGAAAAGGAATGTCTTGCCATAGTGTGGGCACTGCAAAAACTTCAGCCTTATCTGTATGGAAGAAAATTCACTGTAGTTACAGATCACAATCCCCTAACATGGTTACACCGAGCCAGCCAGCAAAATTCCAAGCTGCTAAGAAGGAGCCTAGGGTTGCAAGCATATATGTCAGTGCAGCACCACAGTGGGGTTAGCAACACCAACGCAGATGGGGTCTCAAGACAGGGAATGGGGTAAGGTATACTCAGATAGAGCTAACCCTCTCAAGCAACGTTTCTCAAGGGACACTTGAAAAACTAGCTTGAGTTATCGGGGGGGGGGTGTTAAAAAAACTGAAAGGGTGCCAGCCCAGCTAGATAGAATTTTGTAGATAATTCTGTCATTGTAAATATTAATAAAATCCACAGGCTGTTTCACAAATATGAAGAAAACTGTGTTAAATATTGAACTTCAAAAATGTAACCACAGTGCACTCTGCTGGAAGAAAGCTGATAAAGTAAAGCATTTTATGGCTGTTTGATCTCAAAGCTCGTAGACACAATGTCTGGACTAAGGGATTCCTTCTATTGTTTTGAGACCAGAGTTAATTGCTAGATTTCACATGTATAATGCCTTTTATTGCTGCGTTTTCCTGGCCAGGTACAAGATCAAAGAACTGTTAAAACTCTGAGTTTCTGTTAGCCTGAGAAATTAAATCAGAAGTGTCAAGAATTATGTAATCTAAAATGAGTCAGCACTGATGTATTATCAATTTAAGACTGTCTCAGAGAGAGAGAATTGGAACATTTTGCATTTGTCTTCAGATCTGACAACATCACCAGCACTTGTTTGCTCTGTATGTAAGTAGGATCATAGACTTTAGTATTTCTCTTAGAAATAGATAGAAAATAGTAAGTTTAGTCTAGCTGTTTTCTATATTTATGTCAGACTATTCTACTGTATTATCTTAAGCATTTTCCTGTGATCTCTGAACTCTTGACTAGCACTGTGTTGAATTAAGGACATTTCTCTTGTGTTTTTATTATTTATTATTAAATATTTTTAAACCTTTCAACTGTGACTGTTTTGTGTAGAGATAATTTAGGCTCTAGCGTACATTGCATGTATATAGTGATACTGTACAAAGCCACCTCAATAAGCCTTAAAAGTTCTGGTCACACTTACTAATTGGATAGTAATACTGCACAATAAAATTGGGCACCCTTTGGGGAGGACCTTATTGGTAGCTAATAAATAGGGGTTCTGGTGGCAGTGGATTACTACCTTATAGCCTGGACAGACGGGGCACAGCTAGTGAACCTGTGCCAGCCTTCCCCAGGAGTGTCTGTGTGGTTGTATATAAATCATATCTCAAATTGTGTGTGTGTGTGTGTGTGTGTGTGTGTGTGTGTGTGTGTGTGTGTGTGTGTGTGTGTGTGCGTGTGTGTGTGTGTGTGTGTGTGTGTGTGTGTGTGTGTCAGCTACTTGGGCAGGGACATATAGCACTGGTTGGACAGGGGGACTGCTGTGAGGACTTGGTTTGGAACCCTGGCTAAGGACTTCACTCTATAGTTGTGCCAGTGGGGAGTCTGACTGGGGATCTGGAGAGAAAGAGAGAAACCAGCCCCAGACTGACTGTGATCTCTGTGTGCTCTTAAGGGAAATTGTACTTTACTGTGTGTGTATTTGTTATCCTTCCCAATGTACATGCCCCCCACTGGTGCTAGTGATGAGGATTGAGGCTCCTTGATTACTGGGCCAGTCCACTGGCATCACAAATGCTTAACAGTAGTCAGAGCAGCTAGGATCACCTCTTTACAATATTTATAATTAGGCATCCATGACTGGGGAAGTTACATGACAGGCATTCAGTTAACCGATCTATTATCTATTAATCATGACACTCTGCCAATATGGGCTATCTTAGAGGGACACATTCTGAATTCAATATCTTTTGTGGGCTTAGTTGGTACTCTAAAAGCTTTACCAAAACACCTGAAGTGTTGCTATATGTTATACTACAATCACCTGACACTGAATGCACTTCCTAAAGTTGTAAGTTCATCTGGCATATTGGGCTCATTTATTCTCCTATAGGGTACCCTCACTTTATCAGAGAAGGGGAGGTTTTCTCCAGTGTTGAGTGGAATGCTGTGGGTATAGACTGGGTTTGCAACTTATCTGCCATAATAACCAGCAAATAAGTTCTCCATGGAATCTCCCACACATGGCATGTTGGCAATTTGTACAGCTTAGTTACATGATTTATAGGTCACCTTTCTCTGAGCATGTAGAAATATCTGGCTCTCCCTAAATAAATATTTATTAAATGGAGACAGGAGGCAGGTTCCCACAGGTAGATCTAGAGCCTCTCACCTTTACCTGCTGCTGAATTCACAACTTAAGCAGTTGACACTCTCCTGGATATTCTCTTACCTCAATAACCAAGGCAGCCAGTACAATATGTCTTATATGAAATTTTTTAGGAGGAAGTCAACAGTCAAAAATACATCCCTTATAGGTATGAAAAGGTAGAGTATTTGATTTATCATGGCTACTGGATCTCTCAAGGTGGGGAGTTTAGAAAGGGCAATTGTAAACTGGATTGTCTGGTGTGAAGTTCATATCACTATAGTGCATATCATAAAATGTGGGACTGAGCACTTGTCCTTCCATTATGGCAAATGCTGTTAGGCTGGAAAAAATAAATTTTAGATCTAGATGTTACCCTTGGCCAACTTCATATTTGGGTTAACAGTCACTTGAACTTAGGCTCCCTAACAATCTTACAAAACAGGTTGATAGTATAGCTGTCTGTGATTGTGACATCAGGCAATACTTCCAAATGGAAAAATCCTGACTGTTTATATGAGGGAAAGCTCAGAACTACAAAGAGGGCTTAATCTGGCTGAAGTGTTTCTAAATACACAGAATCTAAGGGTTAGGACTCTTAGTGCACAGAAGGAATCGGTAAAAGCATTATGGTGAGAATTTATCTCTGGCCTGGAGCCCTAATACAGCATTAGGCATATTAGCCATGCCGGTATACAAAATCTGCTCATGGTGACTAGCTATGCTGGTATACAAAATTGGCTCATGGTGACTAGCTATGCCGGTATACAAAAATCTGCTCATTGTGACTAGCCATGCGTATAAACAAATCTGCTCATGGTGACTAGCCATGCTGTATATAAAATCTGCTCATGGTGACTATGCCATGCCATATACAAAATCTGCTAATGGTGACAAGCCATGCCATATATAAAATCTGCTCATGTTGACTAGCTATGCCAGTATACAAAATCTGCTCATGGTGACTAGCCGTGCCATATATAAAATCTGCTCATGGTGACTAGGTATGCCGTATACAAACTCTGCTCATGATGACTAGCCATGCTGTATATAAAATCTGCTCATGGTGACTAGCCATGCCATATACAAAATCTGCTCATGGTGAATTGCCATGCCGTATACAAAATCTGCTCATGGTGACTAGCTATGTAGTATATAAATTTGCTCATGGTGACTAGTCATGCCATATATTACAATCTGCTCATGGTGACTAGCCATGCCGTATACAAAATCTGCTCATGGTGACAAGCCATGCCGGTATACAAAATCTGCTCATGGTGACTAGCCATGCCGTATATAAAATCTGCTCATGGTGACTAGCCATGCCATATACAAAATCTGCTCATGGTGACTACCCATGCCGTATACAAAATCTGCTCATTGTGGCTACATATGCCATATATAAAATCTGCTCATGGTGACTAGCCATGCCATATACAAAATCTGTTCATGGTGACTAGCCATGCCATATATGAAATCTGCTCATGGTGACTAGCCATGCCATATATAAAATCTGCTCATGGTGACTAGCCATGCCGTATATAAAATCTGCTCATGGTGACTAGCCATGCCGATATACAAAATCTGCTCATGGTGACTAGCCATGCCGTATATAAAATCTGCTCACAGTGACTAGCCATGCCGTATACAAAATCTGCTCATGGTGACTAGCCATGCTGTATATAAAATCTGCTCATGGTGACTAGCCATGCCATATACAAAATCTGCTCATGGTCACTAGCAATGATGTATACGAAATCTGCTCATGGTGACTAGCCATGCCGTATATAAATTCTGGTCATGGTGACTAACCATGCTGTATATAAAATCTGCTCATGGTGACTAGCCATGCCGTATACAAAATCTGCTCATGGTGACTAGCCATGCCAGTATACAAAATCTGCTCATGATGACTAACCATGCCGTATATAAAATCTGCTCATGGTGACTAGCCATGCCATATACAAAATCTGCTCATGGTGACTAGCCATGTAGTATATAAAATTTGCTCATGGTGACTAGCCATGCCATATATACAATCTGCTCATGGTGACTAGCCATGCCGTATACAAAATCTGCTCATGGTGACTAGCCATGCCATATACAAAATCTGCTCATGGTGACTAGCCATGTAGTATATAAAATTTGCTCATGGTGACTAGCCATGCCATATATACAATCTGCTCATGGTGACTAGCCATACCGTATACAAAATCTGCTCATGGTGACTAGCCATGCCATATACAAAATCTGCTCATGGTGACTAACCATGCCGTATATAAAATCTGCTCATGGTGACTAGCCATGCCGATATACAAAATCTGCTCATGGTGACTAGCCATGCCGATATACAAAATCTGCTCATGGTGACTAGCCATGCCGTATACAAAATCTGCTCATGGTGACTAGCCATGCCGTATATAAAATCTGCTCATGGTGACTAGCCATGCCATATACAAAATCTGCTCATGGTGACTAGCCATGACGTATACAAAATCTGCTCATGGTGACTAGTCATGCCGTATATAAAATCTGGTCATGGTGACTAACCATGCCGTATATAAAAATCTGCTCATGGTGACTAGCCATGCCGTATATAAAATCTGCCCATGGTGACTAGCCATACCAGTATACAAAATCTGCTCATGGTGACTAGCCATGCCGTATATAAAATCTGCTCATGGTGACTGGTCATGCTGCATACAAAATCTGCTGATGGTGACTAGCCATGCCGTACGCAAAATCTGCTCATGGTGACTAGCCATGCTGTATATAAAATCTGCTCATGGTGACTAGCCATACCGTATACAAAATCTGCTCATCGTAATTAGCCATGCCGGTATACAAAATCTGCTGATGGTCACTAGCCATGCCATATTTAAAATCTGCTCATGGTGACTAGCCATGCCATATACAAAATCTGCTCATGGTGACTAGCCATGCCATACATAAAATCTGCTCATGGTGACTAGCCATGCCGTATACAAAATCTGCTCATGGTGACTAGCCATGCCATATACAAAATCTGCTTGTGGTGACTAGCCATGCCGTATATAAAATCTGCTAACGGAGACTAGCCATGCCGCATATTAAATCTGCTCATGGTGACTAGCCATGCCGTATATAAAATCTGCTCATTGTGACATTATGCTTTGTTCTGGCATGATTAGGGATAAATCCCTTGCTGGAGTGCTGTCATAGTTAATTGCCAGGGGATAGAGAACGATTTACTGACAATGCGCCTTTGGTGATTACTACTTAACTCTTTTTCTTTTTGAAACTGGATATTTTACTTAGACCACTCACTATGTGTATAGTTATCATTGTTGTAAATGTTTTCCAAGTATTCAGCTTTCTATGTATTTCACTTCCTTAATATGTCACTAATTTAATCTGATTTATTATTATGTGCAACTTTTCAGGTTGTTAGTTCATACTGCATTCATAACTGTCATGTTCAGTGGAAGGGTTACTTGCTGGTCAGATTTTGAATAAATTGATTTGGAAAAAAATGTCTATCACACTTGTGTGTGGAGACTTGTACATTCCATATGTCTGAAGACAAAGGGCCATGCACTTGTTAATCCCTTTCTGGTGAAGGTACTTCTCATGCGTTGTGTGTGCCACCACACACACACACACACACACACACACACACACACACACACACACACACACACACACACACACACACACACACACACACACACACACACACACACACACACACACACACACACACACACACACACACACACACACACACACACACACACACACACACACACACACACACATCAATGGTGAGTATAGGATGCCCCCATGATGAAGTGGGTGCCCACATCAGCCAGCAGGTAGAGTAATTAGGGTCAGATTAAAACAAAATTTTCTTATGACTGCCCGTATGATAGCCACACTATGGGACTGATCTTACCTTATGGTGTGCCCAAATGAACAATGGTGGAGGCCTTGTGATAGGCAGACACTGTGGCAAGAAATATAACAGAGAGGAAAAAAAATACATCCAGGAATTTTTAACAAAAGGAGGTATGCAGAATGCAGCACTAAAAATGCTACACTGACTTAATAATGCATTATACACATGCTATAGACCAACACACAGATTCACAGATTCATAGATTGCTACTAGACTAATGGCCTGGGTGAGGGACTTTCTAACCTTAGGAAAGTTTTAACAAAAGAATAATAATGTCCTGCATTCAAACAGGACATTAAGAGTCAGGGATTTATAAGCAACCTCTGTCCATATAGAACATGGATGCCAGGCCTGTTGTAAATTTCTTATTCTGCATCCAGTGAGCAGTGTTTTACTATACCTGCCCTCTGAAACAAGTAATGTAATTAAGAATTTCAAGTTATGCATCTCTGTAAAGCAATTTTGTAGAATGCATTTTACATTGTCCTTTTGACAGAGAAGCTACCTACCCCCTTGGAAAAATGGGAATCAGGAGATACCTTATAAATGGTATTAATAGAAAACAAATTATGCCAATCAGAAAACTTTGGGATACGCATCCCAAAGCTCAAGCATGTTACTTCAAAAGTCATGTAATTGTCTTCAAATCCATATTCTCAGAACTGCATAGGTAGGAAGGGTAGATATAGTAAAACTATGGTGACACTGTATAAAATGTATAAAACTAGAACTATATTTAGAATTATAACCCTTGTCTGAGGAACATCCACTGCCAATCATGAGCGGACAGATGATCCGCTGTGGTGACCCCTAACCGGGAAAAGCCAAAAGAAGAAGAAGTCTGAGGAACATTCAGAAAAGGTTCTTTCCTCTTTACTCTGTTCATAAATGATCTTCTTTGAGATCTTCAAAGTACCAGTTGCATCCTGAACACAAATGACATTGTCTTCTCAAGAGCTAATACAATTCCTAATTGCCTTACAACAGTTATGAATGACTTCAGGCCATTAGGAACTGGCACCATAACAATACAGTCTCTACAGGCTCCATAACATCACAATCTCTATAGGCTTCATTACATTACATTCTCTATAGGCTCCATAACATTATATTCTCTATAGGCTCCATAACATTACAATCTCTATAGGCTCCATAACATTACAATCTCTATAGGCTTCATAACATTACATTCTGTATAGGCTCCATAACATTATATTCTCTATAGGCTCCATAACATTACAATCTCTATAGGCTTCATAACATTACATTCTCTATAGGCTCCATAACATTACAATCTCTATAGGCTTCATAACATTACATTCTCTATAGGCTTCATAACATTACATTCTCTATAGGCTCCATAACATTACAATCTCTATAGGCTCCATAACATCACATTCTCTGTAGGCTCCATAACATTACAATCTCTATAGGCTTCATAACATTACATTCTCTATAGGCTTCATAACAATACATTCTCTATAGGCTCCATAGCATTACAATCTCTATAGGCTTCATAACATTACATTCTCTATAGGCTCCATAACATTACAATCTCTATAGGCTCCATAACATTACATTCCCTATAGGCTCTATAATGTTACATTTTCTATAGGCTCCATAACGTTACATTCTCTATAGGCTCCATAACATTACAATCTCTATAGGCTCCATAACATTACATTCTCTATAGGCTTCATAACATTACATTCTCTATAGGCTCCATAACATTACAATCTCTATAGGCTTCATAACATTACAATCTCTATAGGCTTCATAACATTACATTCTCTATAGGCTCCATAACATTACAATCTCTATAGGCTTCATAACATTACATTCTCTATAGGCTCCATAACATTACAATCTCTATAGGCTTCATAACATTACATTCTCTATAGGCTTCATTACATTACATTCTCTATAGGCTCCATAACATTACAATCTCTATAGGCTTCATAACATTGCATTCTCTATAGGCTTCATAACATTACATTCTCTATAGGCTCCATAACATTACAATCTCTATAGGCTTCATAACATTACATTCTCTATAGGCTCCATAACATTACAATCTCTATAGGCTCCATAACATTACAATCTCTATAGGCTTCATAACATTACACTCTCTATAGGCTCCATAACATTACAATCTCTATAGGCTTCATAACATTACATTCTCTATAAACACTTAGAAGTTTAGTATTGGTATTACGCATGCACCAAAAAGTGCAGCATGTACAAAATGTTATTACTGCCAGTCCCTCAGGTACTCTTCTTCCCTGCATTAAGCAAATAAGGTGCCCAGGTTTTCTATTCACCCAGCACTTCACATTTTACAAGCACTCTGAAACACAAATACACAAAGCACTATCTCAGCTAGGGCTATCCTACAAAATCTCATACCTACTAACTGTGGAAAGCAGACCATAAACAGCTAGCAGTCTTCTACTTCCTAGACTAGAATATGGACTGCCAAATTATAACACTTTACTCTGCATAAGACATCACACAATCTGTAAAACATCAAATACTTACATTTATTAACCTTTCAAATGAATAAGAATGCCACTGAAGTATGCAGTGCAAATGTAAATAGTTACCCGTGGGTGCCAGTTCACATCTTCTCTTTAAGACACTAGCTGTCAAACTTTTGAAAGAATGATATTGCCTGCCGCTTCTCAATAAACTATCAAAAGTCTTTCCTACTCCCTATGTAATTCTGATTCTCTTCAGCTGCATAGATCTCCCTTTTCCTTTGTTGTCAGGGAAGGGTCCTTCTCAAAATTAGCTACTGCTTGCTGGAATTCCCTGCTGGGTGCTATCAAAAATTTACCATTCTTAAGGTACTCAAAAAGTCTCTTCATTCCCATTAGATTAATAAAATCAAATGCAACTGCCTCAGAGATGCAGATGAATTCTCATTAGTATCTTCATATTACTTCACTTTTTCTACTGAAAGTGAGCTTCTAGCTTTTTTAAGGATTATTATTTTTTTTTACATTTCAGTAAATCACAAATAAATGAACATTTCACCCTTTAACTTTCTGTATAGTTCCTAATACAACCATGTGCCTTAACTTGCTTTCTTTTACATACTGCAGCATCACACTTTAAAGGCTGTTTATCTTATCTTCCTTGTACCATACGTATATTCTGTTTTCTTTACTATATGTCTATTCTACTATTATATATTATAGGTAAGCAGTACTGTTATACGTCCCTTAAAATCTTCATGTTTCTATACTCTGCTCATACAAACCTTATGTTTTGTGTTTGTTCATACTTTATTTTTGACATTTTGACCAAGGTTGTAGCTGAATGGGGTCTTCAGACCAGTCCACTTACACAGTTAGCAAATGTTAAATAAATAAATACTTGCGATACCTATTAGTGCACCAGAAGTGACAACAATGGTTATTTTTTGTTTTATATTCACTTCTATCCCTCCATTATTGGCATTTGCTGTCCTACCATCCCCTTATTAGTTTTTCATTTTCATGTTTCCCAAACCTGTTTTTTACCTCTTTTACATACTTTCCTCCCACCTTTCACCATTCCCCTATGTTTTTATCACCTTCACTTAATTTAAGCATTATTACTTTTCTTAGTGCACATATATTCATTTATCTGTGTTTCCCATGTGATTTTTCTTTCTTTTTTTTTTTGCTTTTTCCATTTTGTCTTTCTCAGTCTAGCTCCTATCTATATTATGATGTTTTCGGTCATATTTAAGATCTGTATAATTTTCATGGCTTCTAACTCAGCGTCAAACCAAAGAACAGTTTCTCAGTTCCATTTTCTACCATATCCATTTTACCTATACATAATCCTACTGTAGAACATATGAACGATTTTAGTATTTTGATGATTACACCTCCCTAATCCCTCTTCTTTAACTAGTTCTCCATAAAATATCATAGTGCCATGCCATCAGTTGCATGTTCTAATCTGCTGGACCCTCAGCTGTATCCAGGCTTTTAAATTATCTGCCATAATTATTAGTACATCCTAAGCTTTTTCCTTGGTTTCCCATTCTTCTATACATTTCCTTTCCCCTTTAGTTTACTTATCTCCTCTTTCTACTACCCTACGCCAAGGATTTTGTATATGCTCCCAGCTCTTTCTTTCATTTTTCAGTTGGTCAGTTTATTTGTCACTGCCCTTCATGTCTTTTTTATATTGTAGTTTGCTGATTTGACTAGTTAAATTATTGTTCTATGCATTGCTTTCCTCTCCAGTCAGTTCCTTCCTCTTTTGCCTACATTTGCTCTCACGCTAACCTACCTCCCTTGAATATTACCTCTCCTGTTTTATTTTCATTAGGATTCACTTTGGTTTTCTTATCCCCCTTTTTTACTCTACCTTTTCCTCCTTCTATTTGCTTTCTCCTCATACTTCCTGTGTTTCCTGCTCCTCAGTTGCAATACTATACACGACACTGTCAGAGTTAGCTGTGGGGGTATGGTAATCAGTGGTATATATACTATGTCATGAGTTAATTCATTATATCAGCTGTCTGCACCTGTCCTTTACCCTTTACCCTTTGGCAGTGACTACTGCTAGCAGAAAACCACTTGACACATGTAGACAGCACTGAAAGCAGCACCTTACACATTTCCAAACACGTTGCTTATAATCCATCAAAACAGTATTCACCATCATTTCTTATCATTAAATATAGGCTACTATTGAACAGATCATAGTGAATTACCTTTTCCAGATAATCTTTACATATCCCTGGTGCTCATAAACAGTTTTAGTTCTTTTGTGGTTTTCATGGACTGTTGAATAAGCATGGAGCCAGCAAAGTGTAACATTTTGCCCTAATTTAGCCAGTATAATTCAAAGCTGATTTAAAAAGTTCTTATGCAAATTTGGCTCATCCATGAATCTTATTGTAGTATAAATGTGTGCCTCCTTTTGTAGTCATAAGTGCATTTGGCTTACCATGGTTGAGTACATCATATGAAAACATTCAATTGCCAAGCTCTCCTATATCACACTCTGCCATTCTATACTTTTTACATAGTTATGTATGCATTTCTAGATCGATAAAGCCAGATTTAACTCTGTCTGGCAGTTGTTATTCCACCTTACTGTAGTTCTTTGTCACAGTCCGTACCATAAAGTGCTAAAGATACCAATCACTGTGACAGGGTAAAGAAAAATGTCACAGAACACAAACTTATAAAATTTCCTGATTTGTTTTTCGAGAACTGGCTGCATGATCCCTTTATAAAGTACTAAAGAAATTAAATTCAGCATATATGCACACCATTGAGTACACGTAAAATGCAGTTATGATATCACACCCAAAGAATATTATTATATAAAAAACAACAAATTAAAATCTGCATGAGATAAACTCCTGTCCTGATATTACATTCCATGAATGTTTCCATTTATTTACTTAAAAACATGGAACAGCAAGAAAATGGAATTGCATGGGACTACGCTTCCTGTTGGCAAACCAATATTTTCCACAGTTAACAATTTAGTAAACAGCAACCCTATATAGATGCATGGTTTGAACAATGTGCTGTCACACCTCATAAGGTGTGCTTTATACACTATTATCCCATGGATCACAATTCTACATTTCACTCTTGTACTGGCACTTCACATGGATGGCATCTGTTAAATCCCAGGTTCGAACCACAGGCTGGTCAGACATGGAGACCAAGATCCTCCTTTACCTACTACAGCAGAAATACCTGCAGAAGTTGGAGCAGGCCACCAGTGTCTCAGGATGGAAAGTATGGATATTTTGCAGGAGTAGGGGGATCATCTCTCATTCCTTACAAGAATACCTAACTCCATAGAGCAAATAATCCCTCACTCCATGGAGCAGCATCACTACAAGTATGACACAGATTCTGTCTTGCTAGTATTAATGATTATGTCACTATGGTCAGACCAATGGAGACTATAATTTCTTTTGTAGCAGTTTCAAGGAAAGGTTATTTTATAGGATGGAAATGTCATCCACAAATAGTGTAGCTATTACACATTGTAGTAATTCAGTCATTTCAGAATTAGAAGTGGGATCAGGAATAACTCTTGAAGCATTGTTTATAATAACACTGTATGATTTAAATGCTTGCTGCTACCAAATATTGGTATAGTTCTTTTTGAAAAGTAAATTGCTGAACCAGTTTCATAGATTGCAGAAAAAGCCCTGCTTCATTTAATTCTTTATGCAGTAGGTTGTGGGTTACTCAACCAAATAAATATACCACACCTGCTATTCTACCTTTACCTTAGCATATGAGAAACTGATTGCTCAATGATCTTAGCATTGTACAGGTAGTGTACCTAGTTCTAAAGTTACATTATGTGCAGTAATGCTGTATTTCACTATTTGGCTATAGATTATGTTTTCTTAATTATTTTTCTAGACTAGAAGGTAGCAGTGTGGGTTTGGGCTTTCCTGAATTTACTAGATAAAAATGTTGGAATTCATAAAGATAGGTTAGTGAGGTAAATTAATGGCTTTACAATTAAATATTTTGTTAATTTATGGTAAAATAGATGTAGTTCATCCAGATCAGGGGACAGTTTAGAACTCTGGAAAAAGGTCTTTGTTGTCCGGCACATGGGCACGTGTTTTTTAATATGTAAAATCAGATTTATTGTATCTGCTAAGTACCGGTTAAGGAATTATTGATGGCTTCAATATTATATGCTGTGGCAGTATTTTATTTTATTGGAGTGTGCTCATATTAATGTTAATGAAAGGATTTTTGTTAGTAGAGGAACTACATTTTGTGGCATTTTATGGACATGGCTTTTGAAGGCAAATTGCTTTCTGATTCTATTTATTTCTTTAATTCCATTCCATTTTTTTATTTCCAATGTTTTTTGTTCTAAAATATGTATGTTCTTGTTTAATTTCAACAATTTCTTTTCTATCATAACTATAATAGCCTAGTCTGCCCCAAGCATCTCATTGTCATTTTCCCAAACCCTGTGTCCTGCCTCTGTGTTATCATTGATTTTTAATTGTTTGCATAAACATTTTCACTTACCTTTTAGATCTTGTGAATGTTTTGCCTTGGATTTTACTTAATATATTATATAAATGATTGCTCCTTTGTCAGTGTCCTCACAAGTCAGCACCGATGATCATTTTTTTCTTAGTACATTTAGAATATTACGCAAGAATATATATGAGGTCTTTTGCATGACTGTTTTGTTATGTCAGAACAATAAAGAAATCAACTAAATGAACGAAGGTCAGTTAAATCAAAAAGCAAAGCCGCAAAACAAAAAATTCAACAGACTAAACACTGCCGAGATGTATAAATAAATAAAAACATGTATTTATTCGAAGGTAAGCGCTTTCATACAAAAATATGTACTTCTTCAGACCATATTAAGAGAAAAACAGTCAAGTCCTTAAATATCTTAAATCAATAATACAATAAAACATTTAAAACAATCAAATCAAAAAGTCAATGAAGCAGAGCTCGAACCTTTAATGTTGTTATTGTGTCTTTCGGCTTTTTGCCGTTTAGGCGTCGCCACAGCGGAACTCCGGTCCGCTAATGATTGGCAGTAGATTTTTACGTGCTGAGTTGCCGGCCCTGACGCACAACCTTCAATGAAGGTACGCTCATTCACGCAAGTCTCCACAAAGAAGACGCTGTAGCTGAGAATCGAACGGGACAACGTCTTACTGTGAGGCAACAACGTTACTGCAGCACCACCACCGCTGGCTTTAAAGGTATATTACCATTTAAGCCTGGGGCTCTATAAACTTGTACAATTGTAATCCACTTAGTCTCTGCTATCTGCTAGTAGAGCTGGAGCTTCTTAAGACGGTCTGCATAAGGCATCTAAAACATGTTAGTAATTTCTGCCAATACCACATTCACACCGGATGATATTACAAATGTGTAACTTCACTAGGTGTGCAATATAGTGCATGC